>NW_007261198.1:3532-5844 GCF_000164805.1 Carlito syrichta
TTTCCATTCCAGTCCAATCCTCTCCATTCCACCGCTATTCATTCCATTCCATCCAAATTCATTCCTTTCCATTCTATTCAATTGCATTCTATTCTATTCCTCTCCACTCAGGTCTATTGCATTCTATTCCATTCCTCTACATTCCATTCCATTCCATTCCCTTCCATTAATCTAAATTCCATTCCATTCCATTCCACTACATTCTATTCCATTCCATTCCATTCTATTCCTCTCCTTTACATTCTTCTCCATTCCATTCCATTCGCCTCCATTGCATTCCATTCCTATAACTTCCATTCCATTAAATTTGATTCCATTCCATTCCTTTCCTTTCCATTCCCTTCAATTCCATGAATTTCCACTGCATTCCTTTCCTCTCCATTCCATTCCATGCCATTCTATTCCATTCCGTTCCTCTCCACTCTGTTCCTTTCCATTACATTCATTCCATTCCATCCCTCTCCATTCCATTCCATTTCATACCATTACACTCCATTCCATTCTATTACTTTGCATTCCACTCCATTCCTCTCCTTTCCATGCCATTACCTTCCACTACTGTCCATTCCTTTACATTCCTTTCCTCTACATTCCATTATATTCCATTCCACTCTTCTCCATTACATGCCTATCCATTCCATTCCATTCCATTCCACACCATTCCATTCCACTCTTTCCATTCCAATCCTTTCTTCTCTATTCCTCACCACAGTATTCCATTCCATTCCACTTCATTCCATTGCAATCCATTCTATTATATTCCATTCCTTCCCTCTCCATTCCATTCCCGGGCATTTCATTCCATTCCATTTCATTCCTCTCAATTCTATTCCATTCCATTCCATTTCATTCCATTCCATTCCATTCCATTTCTCTCCGTTCCCATCCATTCCTCCCCATTCCATTCCGTTCCTTTCCTTTTCTCTCTTTTCCATTCCATTCCATTCAATTCTTCTCCTTTCCATTCCTTCCTTTCCATTCCATTGAATTGCATTCAATGCCTCTCCATTCCCCTGCATGTCATTCCTCGTAGCATTCCATTCCATTCCATTCCATTCCATTCCTCTCCATTCCATGGCTTTCTACTCAATTCCATCCCTCTCCATTTTATTCCATTCCATTCAATTCATATCCATTCCTCTACATTCCCTTTTATTTTATTCCATTCCTTTCCATTTCTCTAAATTTCATTCCATTTCATGCCATTACTGTCCTTTCCATGAAATTCCATTCCATTACTTTCCACTACATTCCATTTCAGTACATTACATTCCTGTTCATTCCTCTCCATTCCTCTCCATTCGTCTCCATTCCTCTATGATCAATTCAACTCCATTCCACTCCATTCATTTCGTCTCCATTTCATTGCATACCATTCCATTCCAACCCTTCCATTCCATTACATACCTCTCCATTCCATTTCTTTTCCTTTTATTGCATTCCATTCCATTTTATTCCTCTCAGTTCCATTTTATTCCTCTCAATTCAATTCCATTGCATTCCATTCCCTTTCCCTGCATGTCATTCCTCTACGTAGCATTGCATTCCATTCCATTCCATTCTTTTCCATTCCTCTGCATTCCATTCCATTCCAATCTATTCCATTCCATTACTCTACTTTCCTCTACATTGCATTCTAATTTATTCCATTCCTTTCCATTCCTCTAGATGTTATTCCATTTCATGGCATTCCTGTCCATTCCATTCCATTCCTTTGCATTCCATTCCATTTCAATACATTACCTTCCTGTTCCTCCTTCTTCATTCCTCTCCTTTTGCCTTCAGTCTTCTACCTTCCATTCATACCCATCTCATTCTTTTCCATTCCTCTCCATTCCATTCCTTTCCCTTCCTCGACATTCCTCTCCATTCTACTCAATTCCTTTCCATTCCACTGCATTCTATTCCTCTCCATAGCATTCCATTCCCTCCTTTCTATTCTTCTCCTTTCCAAAGAATTCCATTAGATTCTATTCCATTCCATCCTTCTAAAGTCTATTCCATTCCTCTGCATTCCACTCCATTGCCTTCCATTCCTCTCCATTTCATTCCTTCTATTGCATTCCTCTCTATTTCTTCATACCCATTTCTCTACATTGCATTCCATTCAATTCCATTCCATTTTATTCCTCTCCATTCCGTTCTATTCCATTCTGTTGGGAGCCAACATCTATAGCTACATGGCTGAGGCCTGTAAAGGCCCATCTGGAAGATCGCCTCTGACATAGGATATCAGTTATACCTATAATATTGGCGTGTAATTAGTGACCAGTGTGCATACATGGCAGTAAAATAAGTAAATCTCTATACAG
>NW_007261198.1:5938-7540 GCF_000164805.1 Carlito syrichta
TTCGATTACATCCATTCCATTTCTCTCCACTCTTTTCCATTGCATTTGCTTCCATTCCATTCCATCCTTCTACAGTTCATTCCATTGCATTCCATTTCTTTTCTCTCCATTCTCTTCTGTTCCATTCCATTCCCTTCTATGCCTTTCCTCTCCAAATCTTTTCTTTCCATCCCATTCCTTTCCTCTCCATTCCACTGCATTCCATTTCATTCTATTCCATTCCATCCCTCTTCATTCCATTCCATTCAGTTCCATTCCATTTTATTCCTCTCCACTCCATTTTATTCCATTCCATTTCGTTCCATCCCTCTACACTCCATTCTATTCCTTTCAATTCCATTCCAGTACATTCGTCTCCATTCCATTCCTCCACATTCCATTCCACTCCATTCCATTTCTCTCCATTCCATTCCGCTTCATTCCATTCCTCTCTAATCAATTCCACTTCTCTCCATTCCATTCATATCCATTCCATTCCATGCCATTCCTTTCCTTTCCTTGCCATCCTGTCTATTCCATTCCATTCCTTTCCATTCCACTGCATTCCATTCATCTCCATAGTATTCCATTCCATTCCTCTCTTTTCTATAGCATTCCATTAGATTCTATACCATTCTAATCCTCTTAATTCATTTCCATTCCTTTCCAGTCCTTTCCATTGTCTTCCTTTTCTCTCTATTTCACTTCTTCCATTCCATTCTTTTCTATTCCACTGCATTCCATTGCATTCTATTCCATTTTATTCCTTTACACTTCGTTCTATTCCTTTTCATTGAATTTGATTCCACCCTCTACATTCCATTCCATTCCTCTCCATTCCCCTCCATTCCATTCAATTCCTCTCCAGTCTGTTCAATTCAATCACATTTCCTTCCATTGCTCTCGATTCCATTCCATTGCATTCCACTCTATTCCATTCCATTCCATTCCTCTCCATTCAATTCTATTTGATTCCATACATTCAATTCCTCTGCCATTGATTTTATTCCATACCATTCCTTTCCTTTCCTTGCAATTCCCTCCATTTCATTCCATTGCTCTCCATTCCATTGCATTCCATTCCTCTGCATAGCATTCCATTCCACTCTATTCCATTCCATTCCTTTCCTCTCTATTCCTCTCCATAGCATTCCATTCCATTCCACTTCATTCAATTTCATTGCATACCATTCTTCTATATTCCATTCCATTTCATTCCTCTCAACTCTGTTCAATACTATTCCATTCTGTTCCATTCTTATTCTCTCCATTTCTCTCCATTGCATTCCTTTCCACCCTTTCCATTCCCTTAATTTCCTCTCTATTCCTTTACATTCCATTTGATTCTTCTGCATTCCATTCTTCTCCATTCCGTTCAATTTCATACCATTCTCCTACGTTCCATTGCTGTCCCTAGGTATTCTTGACATTCCATTCCATTCCTCACCATTCCACTGCCTTCCATTCAATTCTATTCAATTCCATTCCATTTTATTCCTCTCCATTCCGTTCTATTCCATTCTGTTGGGAGCCAACATCTATAGCTACATGGCTGAGGCCTGTAAAGGCCCATCTGGAAGATCGCCTCTGACACAGGATATCAGTTATACCTATAATATTGGC
>NW_007261199.1:0-8635 GCF_000164805.1 Carlito syrichta
TACATCCAATGAAACATAAATCCTTTCACCAAAAGATACCTGCCACACAAACGTATGTCGTGGCAGTATTCACAGTAGAAAACACATGAAATCAATCTAGGTGCTCATCAGCAACGGATCGCATCAGAAAAAACAACACAAATACACCATGGAATGCTACACAGCCATAAAGAATCAAGTCACGTCTCTCGCAACAACGTGGATGCAGCCGGATGCCGCAATCCTAAGCAAGTTAATGCAGAAGAAAACCAAATACCACATTCTCTCACTTATATGAGAGAGCTAAACACTATGTACCTATGGACATAAAGATGAGATAAAGGCCGAGTGCCGTGGCTCAGCCTGTCATCCCTGCACTTTTGGAGGCCTAGGACAGAGGAGTGCCTGAGCCCAGGAGGTCAAGATCAGCCGGGCCACTCGGTGAAACACCGTCTCTACAATAAATCAAAAATAAACCAGGCATGGTAGCACATGCCTGGAGTTCTAGGTACTTGGAAGGCTGAGGTGGAAGGATTGCCCGAGTCTAGGTTACAGAGTGAGACTCCAACACACACACAAAGAATGAGACAACACTGGTCATCTGAAGGGGGAGATCGAAAGGGGGTAAGGGAGCCCGGCTCGGTGGCTCAGCCTGTAATCCCGCGCCTTTGGGAAGCTGAGGTGAGTGGGTTGCCTGAGCCCGCAGGTTCGAGACCGGCCCGGGCAGGCGAGACCTCATCTCTACAATAAAATCAAAAAATTAGCCCGGTGTTTTAGCGCATGCCTGTAATTCCGGCTACTAGGAAGGCTGAGGCGGAAGGATCGCCAGACCCCAGCAGGTCGAGGTTGCGGTGGCCGGGAGCGGCCACTGCACTCCAGTCTGGGCGACAGAGTGAGACTCTAACTCAAAAAAAAAAAAAAAAGAAAAAAAGAAAAAGAAAGGGGGTAAGGATCTAAACAACTATTCCTAGGATACCACGTTAACTACTTGGGTAAGAAATTCAATAGAAGCCTAAACTTCACCGAGTGACAAACTTGAAATTTAAAAAAAAGCCTATATATATATATATATAGCCACACAGCAGCCATAAAACATGCGGGATCAAAGACAGAGGAACCAGAGACATATTCAACAGGAAATTAGCGAAGTGCAGGGCCATTCTTGATATTTTCCTAAAGTGCAAATGAAATGAGATAACATACGTATAAAAAGTATCAAAATTATCTAACTGAAAAATTTTCTCTAAAAATTATCTTAAAATCAATGATGGGCATGGTGGTTCAACCAAAAAAAAAATTATCTTAAAATCAGAGATAAACAAAAATTGTATTTAATAGCTTGATTTAATTTTTCTCTTTACTTGAGGGGCTAGGCTCTTCATTGCTGAAAATCGTGTATGATTCAGTGTTAGATATTTGCTGTTTAAATTTGCATTACACTTCTTTCTTAGATAATATACTTTGATGTTCATAGGAGTGCTCTATTCGAGTTGTCGTCATTCTCACTTAGGAACCCAGGTTGCCCTAGTAGCCACTGGAGAATTGCAGGTTCCTTGGTGGGCAGGGAGGGAACGAGCGTGGCAAAACTAACAGTGGTCTTAGTCTCCACCGGAAAGCGATGTCGGTCACTGGCCAGAACAAGTCACCCGAGCATGTCTGACTGCCAGAGGGAAGGAGTGGTGGTGGGACACGAGGGGAGGATGCTCATTTAAATCTTAATGAACAGCAATACGGGATACCACAAAGGCCTCCGGTTCTTTCAGAATTCTTTCTCCTGTCTGTGAGACTAATCTTTCTACCAGGAAGTTCCACAGTGCCCCCAACTTTTGAACCTCTCTCTCCCCATGGCTCACCTTTTCCCTCGTGAGTTAGTCCCTTCCGATATTCAATCGGTTAATGTTCATTAGAACAGCCACCATGAAAACCCCATTTTCCAGTACTGTGAGTTTATTTTTCAATCCTACCCTCCAGAATCCACAGATAAATCACTTTTCTCATGAAGGCTTTCTTGATGACTGCAGCCCATACCAAGTGCTTCGAATTCCTTTACTGTCACAGATACAAAGTCATCACAAAAGCTGTTCTACAACATTTTCTAATGTGTTTTCTGGCTGAATGTTTGTTTCTTCGACAAGCGGACAGACTCAGAGTAAGAGCAGCATTTTCTGTGCCTCCCATGATCCTCACCCTGAAGACCGTGTGAAAGACCAGGCAGAGAAACATTTAATCCTTTTAAAATGTAAATGTCTAAAGGAGAAGGAACCGACTCAAGCTTCAGGAAGTAGCTGTGAGGACAGGGCGGCAGAAAATGACAGAAAATCTGAATATGGAACCGATGCAGCAGCTCGGTTTCTTGCCTTGAAGTGACAACAACCAGAGAGGGAGTCGGGTGCGGACGGAGGAGCTGGGCGCTCAGAACAGACACTGGCACTAGTGGAGGAGGGTGATCTGAGCATTGGGGTGTTGTGGAACACAGGGCCAGAGGAACCAACCGGCTTTTATCCATTGTGTTTTACAAGGTCTTCACTGGTAGGCTTTTATCTGTTTGTGGCCAGAAGACCTGACTGTGAGTGGTGTCGAGAATGAGCAACCGGGCTGGAAACAGAAGGAAGGGCCTTGAGCCCCAGGCACAGGACTCCGCAGCCCCCTAGAACCCTAGACCGAGCAAAGAGTTGCCTAGTGCCTGCTGAGAGCCCGCAACTCATTTTCAGGGCTGTTGCACCGAGGCACAGAGTTGGGAGGAAGACCCCAGAGATGAAGACAAAGTTACCCTGGAGAGTGTGTGATCTCATGGGAGATAGCACGTAGGAAATATGGTGGGCCAGGAAGCAGCGACTAATGGACATTAGCGCTAAGGACCAAGTGCCGCTACTGGAGGCCATGCGAAGGCATCACAGATCTCTGGGACTAGAGTCCGTGATTGTAGAATCACAGAATACCAAAATGTCAGAATTGGAGGTGACTTTACAGATTAGACAAATTAGTTCATCTATTTTCCACTGAGGAATTGGAGATAATCAGTGATTTGCCAAATTATTTAAGTTAACATTCACGAGTCACCTAGTCTGGTACCTGGCAATGGAGCCCACCGCCCCCTATGTCAATACTCTTACCATGGTCTCTCAGAGACTCAGACACAGAGCTGAGGTGGTCATAGGGTCTTCTGACTCCCCATCCCTGAACGTTGCAAATGTGATAAATCAGCCTCGTGCGAGGCCCTTGCTCGTGCCTGACATCTGGACACTAGGCCTCACCAGAAGACTCTCCGTTCTCCACCTCTAGATAGCACCTCTGGCCTTCCTGATTTCTGGTCAGTGGGTCAAGGATATTAAGTTGCATCTGTTTTAGAACCTCCTAACCGTGCCAATGCTACTGTGTTGTTCTGGGTACTTCCTATTTAACAGTATTTCCTTTGGGGATGGGCTTTCGTGGCTGGCACTCTCCTGTGGGAGGGACCAGTGGACACTGGCCCGAGTCCAAGCAGCATAAAGCAACAGGCAAAACTCTTTCCATTGAGCTGTGTTTCCATGGTTGGTGGTCCACCCATGACTGCAGAGGCTGTCTTTTCAAGGGGCTATGCGATTGTTGATGCCATCTGCCCCCCTGCTTTTGAGGCCGAACAAGGACAGGACTCTGCTTCGCTCGTGTATTTAACCACCAGATTTTGCAGCGACGGTCCATCTAGAGTCACTCTACAGAACACAACCTTTAAAAACTTACTAAATAGGCAATGTTTCACCATTAATCTCGCTTTGGACAATAGATGCCAGTCCGCTGTTCATCCACATACGAACAAGACACAGAGAGTGGCCGATTGCAACCCTTGCTTCATGATAATAATAAAAACCCCAGTCAGACACAGAAGCTCATGACTGTGATCCCAGCATTTTGGGATGCAGTGGCAGGAGGATACGTTGAGCCCGGAAGTTTGTCGGGAAACTTCATCGTTATGAAAAATACAAAAAACCCTGGAGTATGGTGGTGTGTGTCGTTAGTCCCAGCAACTCAGAAGGCTGAAGCGAGAGGACCGCTTGAGCCCGATTGTTCAAGTCTGCGATGCACTCTAACCCGGGCAATATAGCAAGACTCTGTATCTACAAAACAAAACACAAAAAACCCAAAGTAGGTTAGGCTAATTCATCATTTTTTATACTTGAAATTTATTTATTCTATGTCTGCATATTTAAAGCTCGTTCCTGCTGACACACACCTTCTTGATGCTTCACCCCTCTCCTTCCATAATAAAAGGCGCCGGGCAGCCCCCTTCAGGGAGCCAGCTCTCAAATCTTCCTCCCGTGTTTTCTCCTTTGAACAAATTCCCAGTAAAACCTTGTCTGAGGATCTGTTTGGTCTCATGTCAACGTATAATACATGAGAGTCGAAGAATCTGTGGTCACCAACACTTTTCTTTTTGAGTTGGAGTCTCACTCTGTCACCCAGACTGGAGTGCAGCGGCCGCTCCCGGCCACCGCAGCCTCTAACTGCTGGGCTCTGGCAACCCTTCCGCCTCAGCCTTCCAAGTAGTTGGAGTTACAGGCATGCACTACCACACCTGGCTGATTTTTGGATGTATCGTAGAGATGAGGTCTTCTGCCTAGGCGGGTCTCGAACCCGCAGGCTCAGGCGCTCACAAACTTATTATTATAATGAAGCAAGTGTCGCGATCGGGCACTTTTCTTCAATGAATTCTACTCTGGGAATAAGTGTGCCTGTTGCAGCTGATTCAAATCTTTTCATTTGCTCTTCTTCTGCCCCTCATGAGGCTGACATTTGCGAGTACAGAGGCAAGCAAGCTTCTCTGTGAAATGACTCACTGCTATTGAACTCTGATCACCCTTTTATATTTATAAAGTTTTGCGAGTCACATTTCAAATGGGAAAAATATCAAGAATGGAATTTAATTGTTAATTTATTCGTGGTGGTTGCAGGCAATGGCTCCCCAGTCATGAAAGGTGTGTGAACCCGGGTGCTCCTCAAAGCTGGGCTAAGTCAGTCTCAGCTAATCAAAAAGGACTCTTTGGGGAATCATTTCTTCACTGCTCCCCGTACCTTACATGTCTTTTATCTTTGCATGCATTTAATTAAAGTGTCTCCAACTCCACTCCCTGCACAAACGTCTAAAATTTTTCATCAGACAGCTTACACATTCGTATTCAGTACTATCTGAAGAAGGCAATATGATGTACTGCCAGCCTTCACAAAACTGGTCGTCACTTTCTATCTGTGTCTCTGAACAAGTAAGCGGTCTTTTATTTTCTATTTTTATTTTTATAGGAGTCTCACTCTGTTACCCAGGGCGGATGAGGTATAGTGGCACACTCATGGCCACCACCTCCTCAACATGCTGTGCTCAGGCCATCCTTGTATCTAAGCCTTCCAGGTAGCTGGAACCACAGGCATGCGCCACCCTACCCAGCTAATTTTTAAAAAAAACTTACAGTAGTGACGAGGTCTCGCTGAGTTACCAAGGCTGGTCTCGAACCAATGGAATCACGCAATCCTCTCACCTCCACCCCCCAAAGTACTGGGAGTAATTACAGGTGTAAGCCACTGCACCCGGTGTGAGTAGCCTTTGTAATACTGCATCCGGGTTCTGGCTGCAACACCCTCCTGCAATGCTTTGCTCCTTTTCCTAGGAAGGATTCAAGCTTTTCGGCTATATTGACTTCGACTTACACCCTTTCGATAGCAAAACCTTGTCTTTACAAAAAATAAAATAAATAAATATTCAGGCATGGGGTGATACATGCCTGTAGTCCCAGATACTTGGGAGGCTGAGGTGCCGAGGCGGAAGGGTCACCTGAGCCCATGAGGTAGAGGTGGTGGTGAGTTGAGATTGTGCCACCGCACTCAACCTGAACGACAGAGTGAGATGACCACTCTAAAAATAATTACTTCTACATTCTATATCCTGAGTGGCACGAGGTCAGACCAGGTACACCCATATTTGTAGTGTTCCAAAATGTCAGAATTTTACCGAGGCTGGTGTGATCTTAAAAGCCACAAGCTACACGGTGTTCCCGAGGAGACAACGCTACTTCGTACTTCCCTTTTACCAGGTAGTAAGAGCGTCAGGCAGGCAGGCTCAAGCCACTCCTCCAGTCCAGCCAATATCACACACAGTAGATAGTAGTGCACTTAACCAATATATAAAAATCACAGATTAAACATTCCATGTCAAAGTAACGTGGGATGTCAACAGAAAATGGAAAGGAGAAAGGGTTAGCGAACCAGGTTAGGGAGAGCCAAGGTGAGGAGGAGTTTTCCCGTGCCGGCTTGGATGGCACATCCACATCTTGCAAGAATATGGGCAGAGTCTCTGGTGGAAGATGACAGGAGCTTTTCGTGGGGACAGCAAGATGGTGTCTGTTCAAGTGGCTGTTTCGAGCTGGTGAAGTCCTGTTCTTTTTATGGTCACAAAGCCTTCTGATGAGGTCTGACAGCGGAAGGGCATATGCCTGGTTCTGTTCTCACCCGGTTGCCTGTGGTGTCTATCGGGTGAGGCAAACAACCGGTCCCTGTTGGCATGAGGTCTTTTAGGAAATAAGATAAAGTCTTTTTCTGAGATGGAGTTACTTGTGTAAAGGGTGCCCCGTACACTCTCCGATATAAAGATCTTTTTCTACATTAAGTTTGAGCTGTAAAAATAAAATGCTATGTTCATTAAAAATTATTGAAATTTAAAATATAGGCACTTTTATTTTCTGTCGACCTTCCTATATCTGTCATAATAACTGAAAAGAAAAATATGTGTTTTCTAGGAACTTCCAGTGTCTTCTTGTTTGATTTTGCTCGGCTTGACTTCCACCTCTCCCTGCTCTGACATCCAAGCCTGGGCTCTTTTGTTTCTGCCTTGGAAGGGGAGGCCTTATCTCCCTGAGGAACCAGGGGGACATGGGTCAACACTTTAAAGTGGTTTCTTCTGGGCTATAGTTACTGAGAGCGCAAGACCTGCCGACAACAGCAGGGTAATGGGGTCAGCATTGAAAAGTGCACTTCAGTTGTGGAATTTCTTCCTAGAAAAGCCCCCATGGTTGGCCTGCCTCTAGACTGAGGCATAAAATGACCACCCCTTGATTTTCACAGCACTGTCCTAGGGCTCTCGTAGGGGGACACTGACAATTCCTGGACTCTGGGGCAGAGATGGAAGGGGTCCTCGCTGTCCCCTGCATCCTCCACACAGATTTATGTTCTCTAACACAAGACCAGTCTGGGTGGGTCCCCCAATAGTTGTGCCGAGGTCTGTGATGGGCTAGGTACCTCTAGATGGGACATGGTTTGGGACAGTCATACTCGTCAAAGACTAGGAACCATCAGCGTCACTTTAATATCAATATTACATATTATTTTGCTTTTCATATCATTGTTGTTTAACACGAGGCATAAAAATTGGCTTCTATAGATGGGCTCGGTGGCTCAGCTTGTAATCCCGCACCTTGGGAGGCTGAGGTGAGTGGATCGCCTGAGCCCTCGGATTCGAGACCCGCCTGGGCAAATGGTGAGACCTCATCTCTACAATAAATCAAAAAAAAAATTAGCTGAGTGTGGTAGCGTGTGCCTGTAGTTCCGGCTACTTGGAAGTCTGAGGTGGAAGGATCGCCGGAGCCCAGCAGGCGAGGCTGCGGTGGCCTGGAGCGGCCACTGCACTCCAGTCTGGGCGACAGAGTGAGACTCCAACTCAAAAATAAATAAATAAATAAATAAAAAATAAAAATAAAAATATTGGCTTCTGTTTCCAAACAAGGGCATGCTGGATCCAGATATGAATAGGACAAAGTGGGCCTCCAAGAAGCACACAGCCGAGCAGACTGAGAGGTAGCCAGGGGACGTTTTATGCCCAGTACGTGGTGACTTGGGTGGGGGCAGGGAGAGGAGGGAGGTGGGTGGGGAAACAGGATCAAACTCTGGGATGCTGGAGGAAGAACAGGAAACACCAGATCAGTCATAGGAGGAGGGAGGGGAGGGCTTCACGTGCAAATTTGGTTTCTTCATTTTCTCTGCCCCCTCTGCCTCCACCCCTATTTATTTGGTCTATTTTACATTCTGGGATGAAAGTCCCTTTTTGGGGTCATCAGTTGATGGCCAGGAAGCCAAAGGGCAGGACCAGAATACGTGACTTCAGGTCCCCGTAGAAAGTCCCACATGGGCCCCGGGGACCAGTGACATGGCCTTATCTTCTCTCGTCTCGTCGATGCCCAGCTAGGGCGGAGGAAGCAGGGCTAGCCGGGTGGAAGAATGACTCGAGGAAAGAATCTGTGGAGAGCAGAGTCCCAGAAGAATCTCCCGTGTGGAACCCGATCGCTCTCAGGCTCCCCAGAGGGAAGGAAGAGGAGGAGGAGGAGGAGAAGCAGCCGGCAGAACCTGGGAAGCAGGGGTGCTGTTCTCAAAGGGAATGTTTAAAAGACATTCAACTTTACACAGCAGTGAATCTTCGTTTGCTAAGCTACAGTCTGGTCACGTCTCTCTGAGCGATTGTAGCCATGTTTCCTAATTTTGACCTCCTCTCCTACATCGGGGAGGTGAATCTCCTCTCTCTTCTCTCTAATTTACTTTCTAAAAAACTATATCATGCTATCTAACTTCTGTACAATTTTTTGCATCTTTCAAGAGTCACTGGATTGCGCACCACAACACCGGTGGGTCTGATCTAACATTT
>NW_007261200.1:0-11808 GCF_000164805.1 Carlito syrichta
TGAGCCCTATTAGTAAATGTATCTTTGAACTCTGAAAGTTGAATAACTGAACAAATTAACAAGGCAAACAAGTTTCTGGCAGTTATATCTGACCTAAGTTAGAAAAGGATTGTAAATGCTTTGTTATTTACACCCTTCCTCCGATTCACACATCTTCCCAGAAAGTATTTTAAAAAGACTCACAAAACATATAAATTCAAACTTTGCCTACTGTGACTCTAATGAAAGAGACCCATATATTCCTCAATGCCTGGCCCCCTACCCCTCTAGAAAGGCACTAAACTGCTAAGCATTGTGTAAAAGTTTAAAAATCTCTATTGGACATGACATAAACAAGCTGAATGACTCCACTAGTTTCTCTTTCACCGGTACAATAATGGCACTAAGTGCAGAATTTACCTTGTGTCTGAACAAGGCTCTTTTGAAAACTTGAAAGTATTTTGCAGCATAGGTAAGATTAATCAGGAGAGCCAGTGCAAATACCAACCAGCAGTGTGTACCTGTGTGATGATGGTGACTCACCCTCTCCCAGCCTCAGTTTTTCACTTTTCTTGACCACATAGAGATGTTGAAAGGTTGAAATGAGGTTATGTAAATAGTTATACTTGTTTATTATTAAATATGAATGTCCATGTTTTTTGTTCTCTGTACACATGCACATAATCCTTTTTTGGAAAGGAGAAGCATATGAGCATTTCTTGCTCTTTTGGCATTCATATTGTTTTTCTGGCTATCTGCCAGGGTGTGTTTATTATGCACACATTTTCTGTGTGCCCATAAGTGTTTATGTACATCACTGCTTTTAGTCTATGACAAATATGTAAACTCCTGTGACCTCTGTGGCAGAGACAGTCCTAGGTGTCTTAGCTTGATTCTTATTTGAGGGACCTGATTGGATTCACATAGTTCAGCCCCAAATAAGTAGATAAAAAGTATTTTTAAAATGCTTTGGTTCATCTAAGTAAAATATTAGCCTTTTATAAGGACTGTGTAAATTTAGGTCATCTAATTGTATGAATAAACTGTACCTTTGGGCATTTTAAGTTTTATGGTTTTGCACTTAGCTATAAAAGTATCCAGACCCAGGTCCTGTCACTGACTACCCCTTATTAGTAAATCTGTAGTTTTATCAGATTTATTAGAAATTTGCACTGACCATGGAAGACACATTTTATAAGAATATGTGCAGAATTTGGTTCATCTTATCAGCAATTTACCCAATTATGGGAGTAAAAAGGAAGCATGTGTATTTTCCTCCTAATTCTGGAATAGCTCCTGATTCTTGAAATTCTAACATGAAAATACGTGTATGCAAATTAATGGACATTCAACATGAAGCTTTGTAAACATTATTAATCAAATTGAAAGGTGGCAGTACAACTATGTAAATACAGTAGAGAGGAAAATATATTTTGGATTCCGCATTTTATTTTAATTGCATACAGGCAATAATTATAATTGCTAGATTTATTTCAATGAATAGGTTGAGCTAACCATGTTAGCAAAAGTCATCTGCATATAAGGGAGCATTTACAACCCTTTTCTTACTTAGGTCAGATATAACTGCCAGAAACTTGCTTGCCTTATTAATTTGTTCAGTTATTCAACTTTCAGAGTTCAAAGATACATTTACTAATAATAGGGTTCAATTAGATTTTTTAAAATAACTTTTCCCTAATAATTGATGATAGCATGGAGCTGCTATTCCTCCTGTGCTTAATTGGTGAAATTGCACTGATCTAGTGACCGGAATTAAACTGCTGAAAAATAACTTGGTCAGATTTATTCATTCAAGTTTTGAAGGCTGAGTTGCTATGGCACCAAAGATTAATTTTTTTTTAAAGTATGTTTAATTTCAGTGAAAACACTGGCACATCTCTTTTGGCATTCTGTAGATAAAAATAAAGTGGACCCTTTCCCTTTTTCTTGTCTTTTTTATGTTTAGCAAGTTGTTTTGGAATTCTTTTAAACATAAATGAAAAGACACAAATTTCACATATTTAAAGAGAATGGAAAAAGTAGTAAAAAGGTTTCATTGAAAGATTATAATTTGTAAAACAACAAATATTTTAGTCATTTAAAAAGTCTACCTTCTCCAACTTTTTAGAAAGATGGTGTCAGATAAGGAGTTAGTGACTCTTCTGGTAGTTTCAGTTTATAATTAGTCTTGAAGCTTAAAAGCAGGTTGCAGAATTGGGACAGTGGCAAGTCCTAATAGAAAGCTTTTGGTATCATTTCATCCCCCCAGATTCTAAAAGCATGTATTTTCTCTGTCACGGGACAAAGAAATTGCCAGGTCTACTGAACTAGGATTGTTTCTGCCTTCAGGACACGGTTGGGTGGTGTTAGACTGCTGCAAGAAGAATTTCATGAAAAAACAAGCAGAAAAATTGAGTGCTCTGTAGGACCTTCAAAAGTCTCTTTTCAGGCATACTTTAAGTCTCTCAGGGCCAAGCAAGCCAGAAATCCTACCTGACAGAGCAGGTTTGTTCATGAGATGACCCAGGGCTGCAGGCCCCTCATGTTTGTCATTATGCTCCCACGACCTAAGGAATTCACTTTCCAGTGTCATCGCCATCAGCGTGTTCTTCTATAGGAATAATGTGAACTATAAAATCTGAAATGCACCAGCATCTGTGGAAATTTGAGAGCCTTGCCTTTTCCCCCCTCTATGTAATATAAAGTGTTTTAACAAAAGCATGGTAGCTCCATACATTTTAAATGTCAAACTTGCACATAATGTACCTCCTAAGAATTTCAACTTCAAACTTGGAACTTGTAAAGCCACAAAACATCTTTAGAGGCTAAAGAATCTAAGGTGGCAACAATAAAACAATAAAACAATGCATGCTCCCACCCAGCTCATGGAGTTGTTTACAAGAAGCACACACCTCAATAGTTGTCAGTGTTTGTGACAACTTCTTATCAGTAATCATCTCTAGATATCTAACTGTTACCGAGCAGGGCAAAACGAAATCAACATTTTCCAAATGAAATATATCTCTTTCCCATGAGGGCAGCTAAGTTTTACTCGCCAGCATTGTTTTCATTGGCATCTCATTTCAGGTGTGCAAAATCAGCATTGCAAAATTATCACAAACACTGATTTGCACAGCCCACTGTTTAGAGGTACAAAGTCAGACACCGGCAGGCATCAGTAAATGTTTGCAAATATGTGAATGAACGTATAGGCTAAACAAACAACTCCAGCTTGTACTTACATTTTGTTTCAACCTGGGGCACTAATGAGCTTAGTCAATGAGGAGGAAAAAATAATCAGCGACAGGAAGTGGGGTGTGGATCTTTTCACTTCTTCACAATTTCTAACACCCTCTTACTCGTCCACCAGACACTGCGCTGTTGCCATAATGATCACGTCCCACCCCCACTTAAAAGAGTTTCCTTACTCCACAAAAAATAATAATCTTTGGGAAAATAAAGAATAATCTTTATCCCTATTTCCCTGACAGAACCCAGTGCAGACACATACGTGCCTACCTGCATTCAAGAGCTTTCTAAATAAGACCGCCCTGACATGAGTCTCTTCCTTCTCCCATTCTTGTATACCTACCTATAAACATGTTACCTTCACATAGTCAGTCTACCTTCCAAGTGCAGCTTGAATGCCCTTCTTCGGGAAGTCTTTGGAACCTTGTTGATCTTTTTCAGGATGCATTCATTTGTTTCAATCATTTGTTAATCAAACATCTAGGTGCCCACTAGTCTGTGCCCTCAAAGAGTTTTATGTTCTAGCAGGGAAAACATATTTGAGGAGTGCTGAAAATTCAGGAATCAAGTAGGGGGTCTGCAACCAAAGATAACAGGGAGCTCTGGGGCTGGGCTTTTGAGGGGGTGTCATTCAAAAAGAAGGAACCAGCTCTTCAGAGAACCGGAAGGGACATTCCTACTGAGCCACATGAGTGGAAAGACACAGAGGCAAGAAAGAGCTGACTGGTGAGAGGTGGCCACAGAAAGAAGGTTCATGGAGATGCGCACGGGGAGGGGGAGATCATGCTCAGTGAAGGGGAACACACAAAACACTCTAAATAGAAAGTGGGTGTAATGCAGGAACAGGCATTTCTTGGTGAATGAGATACAGAGGACAGGAAGCGGTTGGATGGGGAGGGGAGTTGGGGACTGCAGGCCAAAGAGGGATAATGGAGAGCGAGAGGAAGGAGATGACCACATGGCCAGGGGACCAGCCTGGGCTAGGAAGACAGGGCCAGACAGTCTTGATGGTTCATACAGCAATGTGTCACAGAATATGCACCAGAGTAACTAGGCAGCATTGCGACGTTCCCCAGGTAAACTCTCAAGAGTCTGTTTACAAGAAATCCCAAAGTGTCTCTAGAGATGCACAGCCAAGCTGCTGTAATCCGGGTCAGACATGACACAGGGAGGGGTATAGCGAAGCACACCATCAATAAGAGCAGAAGCAGGGCTCGGTGGCTTAGCCTGTAATCCCTTGCCTTTGGGAGGCTGAGGTGAGTGGATTGCCTGAGCCCACGGGTTCGAGACCTGCCTGGGCAGGCGAGACCTCATCTCTACAATAAATCAAAAAATTAGCCGGGCGTGGTAGCGCGCACCTGTAATTCCGGCTACTCGGAAGGTTGAGGCGGAAGAATCGTCGGAGTCCAGCAGGTCGAGGCTGCGGTGGCCAGAAGCGGACACTGCACGCCAGTCTGGGCGAAAGAGTGAGACTCCAACTCAAAAAAAATAATAAGAAACAAGAACAGAACGTGTGTTCATAATTCGGGGGAAATTATTTCACTCAGCAAAAAACATTTTAAGGGTCAGCACTAAATTGCCCACTTTGAGAAACTCAGAAAAACGAAAAGGAGATTTTAAAACTGGCAGTGTCTCACTGTAGTTTGTGGCTGACTGGAGCCCTTTCTTGGCTAGTATTCAAATATCTTTTATCTTCATGTAATCTAATATATTTATTACTATAGTCAATGCCTTAATGACACTATCAGCTTCCCATTTTCACTACTCCTTATTGCTTATCTCTCTTGGTATTTAAAAATCATTTTGCATTGTAAAGAAAAAGACTTAAAATGAAGTAACCTAGCAATGTGCACAAAGATCATATTTTTATAAATGCTGCCTATTGTTCCTTTGACAAGGAGTAAGAATCTCCTGTGGACAGTAAAAAGGTTTCATTGAAAGATTATAATTTGTAAAACAACACATATTTTGGTCATTTAAAAAAATCTAGCTTCTCCAACTTTTTAGAAAGATGGTGTCAGATAAGGAGTTAGTGACTCTTCTGGTAGTTTCAGTTTATAATTAGTCTTGAAGCTTAAAAGCAGGTTGCAGAATTGGGACAATGGCAAGTTCTAATAGAAACCTTTTGGTGTCATTTCATCCTCCCGGATTCTAAAAGCATGTATTTTCTCTGTCACGGGACAAAGAAATAGACAGGTCTCCAGAACTAGGATTGTTTCTGCCTTCAGAACACGGTTGGGTGGTGTTAGACTGCTGCACGAAGAATTTTGTGAAAAAACAAGCAGAAAAATTGAATGCTCTGTAGAACCTTCAAAAGTCTCTTTTCAGGCATACTTTAAGTCTCTCAGGGCCAAGCAAACCAGAAATCCTACCTGACAGAGCAGGTTTGTTCATGAGATGACCCAGGGCTGCAGGCCGCTCATGTTTGTCATTATGCTCCCACGACCTAAGGAATTCACCTTCCAGTGTCATCGCCATCAGCGCGTTCTTCTATAGGAATAATGTGAACTATAAAATCTGAAATGCGCCAGCGTCTGTAGAAATTTGAGAGTCTTGCCTTTTCCCCCCTTTATGTAATATAAAGTGTTTTAACAAAAGCATGGTAGCCCCATACATTTTAAATGTCAAACTTGCAGATAATGTACCTCCTAAGAATTTCAACTTCAAACTTGGAACTTGTAAAGCCACAAAACATCTTTAGAGGCTTACCGAAGCAAATAAACAATGTGTTTCGGAGAGACTTAGTGAAGAAATTGTTTTTTTAACCAGTGTTTCTCATGGTGCTTTTCAGGTGAGGATGATGATGAGACTTTGGGTCACAGTTCAGGACTACCATCCATGGGAAAGTTTGGAAGCAAGATTTAATGTTAAATTTTGATTTTAAAATGTATTCTACTTTAGTTTCTATGGGTAATGATCTATCAAGATTCATAAACAATTTTATGCTAACATATGTTTTTATTCTGACATGGCTATTGAATTTGACCTATGAATTATTTCTATGCATATTTTAATATTATTCCATTTTGTTTTAGAGTGCTAGACTGTATCTAGGAAAACCCGTTTAGATCCAAAATAACATTTTTTTCTAATTTCAAAAAAAATTAGCTTCCATTTTAAAAATGTAATCTGAATTTAAATGAAAACCCTAATTTAGAATTCAGTTCCATTCTTTAACTAGCTGAAAGAAATCTTAGGGAAAATATTGGACCAAATTGCCAGTAATTTGCATTAAAGAGGATGAAACTGAATTTTTTGTTTGTCAGTAGACATGACAGTGTTTCATTAAAGTTAAGCAGTAGAGAGCTCTGATTTTAATTTAGTCAAGGTTATGTCTTTACATAGAAGTTTTGTCGAAATACCTGGGGTTGACAATAATGTTCAAGGTGCTGTATAAATCTGGATGAAATTACTCATGTACTGTCTTATTTAATAATATTGGTTCAACTGTCTTACAAGCAAGAGTCTTTTTATCAATAAGTCTTTGTTATATACATCTCATTTGTGTAGTCTTAGCAAAAGAAAATGAACATAGTTGTAACATTTGGGGAGCCTACTTGTAATTTGGGGTTAGGGACTCTGCTTTCTAAAGAATTAATTTCATAGATCCATTCTCTGTGCTAAATTGTTGCAAACTAATATAGTTAAAGCTCTGTCTTAAAAACACAATACATACTGTTTAAAGCATTAGCTTAAATGAAAAATTATATTTTACATTAGTGTAGTTGTATTTATTTAATTCAGTAATGAAATTAATTTGGAGTTGTTGGCCTACTGCCTTTGCAGGTTTCTGTGACTCCCTTGCTGAGAAAGTGTGATTCAAACACCAGAATCATTTTTTCTCATCTGCTAAAACTCATGTTTAGACTATGGGCAAGTTTTCATGGCAGATTTAAAACAAATTTCGAACAAATATTCTGTGATAATATTTGGAAGCTGGGTGATGTCTACATAACTAGAACCAAATATGAGTCTGAGTTCATGGACTCTAAAGCTATCAAATATACATCATTTTGGAATACTACTTTAGTTTTTCTTGTATTTTTGGAGTTTAACTCTTACACTGCTAATTATGTCCACTAGAAACTAACTGCATTTAGACACAGACTCTTTTCTGTTTTATTAATAATTAACAAGGACTAAATGGTATTAGGATTTAGGTTTAAAACTAAGTATATTCGCAAATTGTTTCAAGCTCTTCATGTTTTCTCCTAGAGAAGAAATATCAATTCTGTGATCTGTATGTCTTGTTCAGCGCTCATTTCATTTATAGCCTAATTTATCCCCCCAATAAAATATATTCTCTTAGATTAAGTTGCTATGGTAGCATTTTAACGATTATTTGTTATAACCTGGACCTTACTGTTTGCAAAGTCCTTTAAAAGTCAGTTATCTGCGTTACTACTTTGAAATTAAGCTGTGAAGTGATTTTTCTCATTGTTCCAAGAGGGAACCTAAAATCCTGATCATCAGATTATCCTACAGGCAACATATGCCTACTTTGATGGGTGATGTGTTTCTCCTTAGTGGCCTGCTTTTCGAACTTTCCACTAAATGTTTAGAAACAATCGTTAATAGTTTTTCAGGAAAAGAAAGTGACTTTATCAGCCTGCATCAGCCATAAGAAGTAGGACTGTGTAGAAAAGACCTGTCATTTGAACTTTTCTTCCCAGCCTTCCAATTCAAGAATTGCACGTATTTTTGCAAAATGGGCCGTGTCCAACCTTCTGTCGTTGGAAGAATGGAATAAAAAATGGTTCCAAGACAGTTCTTCGAAAACGGAGCCCAGAATAGTCTTGCATCAGAAAACAGGCAACAAGCAAACGATGGCTTCACAAGCAAGCCCAAGGTCACCGTGTGGTCTCTACTCCGGACTCCGCGTCTCCCAGCGCGTTTGTCGATTGCACCCGTGGTCAGCCGGGCTCTCGCGCTGGTGGCTTTCGGGACGCGGCCCGAGATGCCGCTTTCCCGTAGGATCCCTGCATGGAAAACAGGGGCGGGGGACAGCAGGACTTTCGTCCCCGGGCCAGGCAGCCTCGCCCTCCCCACCCCACCCATCCAGCCACACTCCCGCCCACGAGGGGCGTCTGGCGTCGCGCTCCTTGCCTCGGGGCCCGCGGAGTCCTCGGGGTGTCTTGCCCCTCGTGGGGCTCCGTGGCTGCTCGGCCCGTGGCCGCCGATCGTACGCCGTACTGCATGGGTGCTGCTCACGGGGACAGTATTGCGGTCCCCAGAGCCTTGAAGCCGCGCTCTGGAGTCTCCTCCCGCCAGGGAAATCTGGGGACGTGGAGAGCCGACACGCAACCACGGCCGCGCTCTGCGATCTGCTAGACACAAGGCCCGGCATCGCCCCACGCAGCGTGCCTTCCACGCGCCGTGCCACCCACACGGCACGACACCCACGCACTGTGCCACCCCAAGCGCCGTGCCAACCGTGGCCAAGAAGCGGGTCACGGTGCGAGAGGAAGAGGCAGGTCGCGGGGTCCCCGATGTTCCCGCGTCCACGGAGGCACGGGGAGGCGGGCCAAGCAGAGCTGCCTTCGGAATCGGATCCCAGATCATCGGGCGCGCGTTGATCAGATGCCGCAACCCGGCCAGGACACAGCTAGAAGACTGAAGCCCCAGCGTGGGGTGCCGCTGCAGAGACTTCCCTGACGTTGCTCCGTGGCAGCGACAGGAGGCGGTGGGCTAACCTGCCCATACCGCAAGGGGACGGGGGCTGCACCCTGAGCGATCTTGGGGTCCCACGAGAGCCCTCCTGCTCGTGCAAGGACGCAGACGTGACACACAACACATGGCGTCCATGGAGACGTGGGCACACACACAGACTTTCAAACCTCCTCATAGTTTTTATCTCAAAATTAGGGGGATCCTCTTCCATTAAATGGCTCTTGCCCTCCCTTAGGTGCTGGATGGTGAAGGTTCTCTGTCCTCCCTCATTTCAGCAAGAAACTTTGTTTTTCAAAAACCAAGCAAAAAGATGCATCAGTTTTGTTGCAGAAGACAGGCAAGCGAAGATGATCAGTTTTGCCCATGTCTGTAATTTCAATGACGTGGAGTTGTTTTTGCACGTTGCTTGCTTGCTTTCCTGGCGATGACATGCGTGGCAGTCCAGGTGACCAATGTACAAACGATGTGAGCTGGGCTTGCTCAAGTCATTAATCCCTCAACTGTCTGTCGATTGTGTCACCACCTTGGTGCTCGAGTCTGGCTCTCAGTGTCTCCACGTAGCCTACCCTCTGCCTTTTTTGCGTGCAACAGGCCTCTAAGACTGAACTCAACCCACGTGCCTCTCAAGACGATGCTAGAAAACCTTGATAATCCCAGCCTGCCTTCCACTTTACTATTCTTTTAACTCCTGTTTCATTTCCCCCCTTGTTATCACTGTTTTTAAAAAATAATATATATTTTTATTTTAAAGTTGTGGGGTACAGTTAAGGGTTAGGTATACAAATATTATTGTGCAGGTACACGTGTTGGTGAGGTGTGCTCCCCCTGTACCCAGTCAGATATTGATTACCGTTAATCCCACTTTCCTTCCCCTCCCCCCCATAGTTTCCTGCCACTGTCAATCCTTTTCATATAGTATTACGGTAGTTGTTCAAGGTCCACTTATGAGTGAGAACATGTGATGCTCAGAACTTTGTTTCTGTGAGAGGTCACTCAGTGTTATAAACTCTAATTCCATCCAGGTTGCTGCGAAATTCGCTGTTCTTAATAGAGTGACTTTGTCATGGGCTTTGTAGTCAGGTTTGAATCTCACCTGGCTACGTGTGAAGCTATTTGACCTTGACATGTTCCTCCATCCTGGTTTCCTTGCCCGGGAGATGGAATTTAATAGTGATTGGTGAAAATGAATACACGAGATAAAATGTAACACCGTAAGTACTGGCCACTATACTTATCGTTAATCTATTTTTAGAGTGCAAATTCTCACAGTTGCAAAAAGTCATATTAAGAAGTGGATTGAAATACCACATTCTAGAACTTCACATGGGTCTTTTGGAAGAAATATCTAGTTTTCTTTAAGCACCTGATTGTGCACGTGAAGTCACATACCACAACAGAATATATTGGTGGTACTGATAGTTGTTTTGGAGTTTGTGTTCAGTCCTTCTTGGTGGATCCTGGGTGCAACCTTAGACCCCAAATGCTAGGGAAGTGTTTTTCTTGGTGCCTGTCTATTGCCCCTGGTTACGTGTTACACTGTGACCCACCTTGGAACCTCACAGTCACATCTGTCATTGTTCCATGCGGATTCAGTCAGTCCACAAGCACAGCTCTCCAGGGAGAAAGACTGTAGCAGACACTCCCCATCTCTAGCTCATATTCTAGATACTACACGGGATTTTCCAGGAACCCTGTGTGTTCGGCCATTATTTAAATCCTAATTTATGTGACTTACTAAGTCTGAATCAGAAATAATCTATTATGGTTTTGAAAATATGAGTGGACTTAATATGGTCAATGGAACAGAAGAATGTGTTTAATCTCGATTGTCTTGAAAATTCGGGGCACGTGGTTGCTATAGTTACAGTGTCATGTGTTTGTGATGGAGAGAGGTACTTTGTGAAAAAATTAGTTTTGTACATTAAGCTACAAATCTGCCAATGGGATGCAAGTCTCTCTCTCTCTCTCTGTCTCTCTCATATATATATATATATCTTTCTCTCTGTGTGTGTGTGCATGTATAGCTTTTGTATGAAAAATACTGAGGTTGAAAAAGGGTATCCTGTTTTGATGGTAGCTCAAAGAAACATATCCTTACACATAGATTGTATGTGATTCAATTCAGTGGGAAATAACTGTACAGTTGCTTGATTGACTCAAACATCTACTTCCAATTGCTTCAAAAGAAGTTTTAAACAAAATCTGTGGAAGAAATAACTTAAACTCTTCAGTGTATTTTGGTTACCAAAGAGTAAGAATTTCACACAGTTTTAGTTTATCAGAGTGTGTCCTTATAAAATTGAACACTCCATTCATAGCCCTGTTATACCTTGAATTATCATTTGTGATTTTTACCATACATTTTGTATATTTATTTTTAATTTTAAAAATGTGGGGTACAATTCATGGTTAGGTACATATGTGGTCATAGTGCAGGAAAAGTTTGGGTACCCTAGTTGATGTTATGTGTCCTCCTCCCTCCCCCGCAGTGTCCCACTACTGCCAATCCCTTTCTTACAGTATTATAATAAACGCTCAGGGTCCACTTATGAGTGAGTACATGTAGTACTCAGATCTTTGTTTCTGTGATAAACCACTGAGAATGATGGACTCTAAATCCATCCAGGTTGCTGGAAGCCCATAATTTTGCTTTTTCTTCATGACTGTGTTATATTCCATCGTGTATATACATTTTGCATATTTCTGATAGGACTTTATTATCATTTAATTCTGCATGATTTGTAGTAATTGTTTCCATAGTAAGGAACCCCGTACATGTAACATCACAAATGTATGTAACATAAAATAGGTACTCTCATTCGTAGAAGAAAACGAGTCTTCGCTGTGACTTTTCCTTTTATTTGAATTCAGAGTTAACACTGCCTCACCGTGCAAGTGTGGCCTCACAGC
>NW_007261201.1:0-1965 GCF_000164805.1 Carlito syrichta
TATATCCCTACAAACACACATGAAGAAATTGGAAGGAGCACAAATTAATAGCCTAACAAGTCACCTAAGGAAGCTGGAAAAGCAAGATCACAAAAACCTTAATTTCAGAAGAAGAATCCAGATCAGCAAAATAAAAGCCCAAATCCAGGACATAGAAAACAAAAAGACAATACAAAAAATAAATGAAACAAAAAGCTGGTTCTGTGAAAGGATAAACAAGATCAATGTTCCCCTAACTAGACTGATCAAGGAAAAGAAAGAAAAAACCCAAATAAGCACAATCAGAAACACAAAAGATGAAGTCATATCTGACCCTGAACAAATACAAAAGATCATCACAGACTACTATGTACACGTGTATGGAAGCAAGCTTGAAAACCTCAAGGAAATGGAGGACTTTCTGTCATCACACAACCTGCCTGGGTTGAAAAAAGAAGAAATTGAGACCCTAAATAGACCAATAACAATCAAGGACACTGACTATGTAATAAGAAAACTACCTACAAAAAAAAGCCCCGGACCAGATGGCTTCCCAGCAGAATTCAAGACATTTAAGGAGGAACTGATTCCAATCCTACTGAAGATATTTCAGGCGATTGAGAAAGATGGAACCCTCCCCAAATCATTTTATGAAGCAAACATCACATTGATAGCCACACCAGGTAAAGACCCAACAAAAAAAGAGAACTACAGGCCAATATCTTTGATAAACATAGACCCTAGAATTCTCAACAAGATCCTAGCAAACCAGATTCAACAACACATCTCAAAAATCATTCATTATGACCAAGTAGGATTCATCCCTGGGACGCAAGTCTGGTTCAACATTCATAAAACAATAAATGTAATGTAATACATCAACAGATGTTAAAACAAAAACCACATGATTATATCATTAGATGCAGAAAAAGCTTTTGAAAAAATCCAGCACCCCTTCTTGATAAAAACCCCCGAACATCTAGGCATACAGGGAACATAACTCAAAGTAG
This sequence comes from Carlito syrichta, assembly GCF_000164805.1. Lineage (NCBI taxonomy): Eukaryota > Metazoa > Chordata > Mammalia > Primates > Tarsiidae > Carlito > Carlito syrichta. The sequence continues at coordinate 990 of NW_007261201.1, forward strand.
TAAAATCCATCTATGAGAAACCCACAGCCAGCATACTCCTAAACGGACAAAAATTGGAGCCATTTCACCTGAAAACTGAAACAAGACAAGGATGACCACTCTCGCCCCTCCTGTTCAATATAGTATTGGAAGTCCTGTTTAGAGCAATCAGAGAAGAGGAGTCAATCAGGGGTATCCAAATAGGAAAAGAGGAAGTCAAATTATCTCTCTTTGCAGATGACGTGATTGTATATCTTGAAAACCCAAGAGAATCTGTCAAAAAACTCCTTACACTGATAAAGGCATTTGGCAAAGTCTCAGGATACAAAATAAATATGCAAAAGACAGTCGCATTTCTTTACACCAATGATAAACAAACAGAAACCCAAATAAGAAAAACAATTTCATTCACAATAGCCACACCAAAAAATGAAATACCTTGGCATCTTCCTAACCAGAGGCGTGAAACACCTTCACAATGAAAACTACAAAACTCTGCTCAAAGAAATCAAAGATGACACAAACAAGTGGAAAAATATCCCATGCTCATGGATTGGAAGAATCAACATTGTGAAGATGTCCATCTTACCTAAGGCAATCTACAAATTCAATGCAATACCTATCAAATTACCAGCAACATTCTTCTCAGACCTAGAAAAAACAACACAGGAATTCATATGGAAACACAAACGACCAGGAATAGCCAGAACAATCCTCAGCAAAAACAACAAAGCAGGTGGTATCACATTACCAGACTTCAAACTTTACTATAAAGCTACAATCATAAAAACAGCCTGGTATTGGTATAGGAACAGGCATATAGACCAATGGAATAGAATTGAGATTCCAGAGGCAAGACCTCAACTTCTCAACCAATTCATCTTTGACAAAGCCTCCACCACCTACCACTGGGGGAGAGGAGAACCTATTCAGTAAATGGTGCTGGGAAAACTGACTGACCACATACAGAGACTCAAACAAGACCCCTATCTGTCCC
>NW_007261201.1:2333-9835 GCF_000164805.1 Carlito syrichta
GTGCAACCTCTGTGGAAAGCAGTGTGGTGATTCCTAAAAGCTCTAAACATCAACCTCCCATATGACCCTGCAATCCCCCTACTGGGAATATATCCTGAAGTACTCAAATCACTCTATAAAAAAAGATACCTGCACGCTAATGTTTATCGCAGCATTGTTCACAATAGCAAGAACCTGGAACCAACCACGCTATCCATCAAAAGACAACTGGATTTTAAAAATGTGGTACATATACACGATGGAATACTATGCAGCCATAAAAAAGAACAAAATCATGAATTTTGCAGCAATATGGATGGAGCTAGAGTCTATAATACTAAGTGACCTCTCACAGAAACAAAGATCTGAGTTTCACATATTCTCACTCATATAGTGGACCTTGATCATCCAATGCACTACTATAAGAAAATGACTGACAGTGTTGGGAAACTATGGTGGGGGGGATGGGACTAATGGTAATATACATCTGTCTGGAGATGGGGAGACCCCTGTTATCAACAAGGGGGCCTGAATGAAGCATATTTATATACCTAACCCTTAACTGTACCCCACAATATCAAAATTAAAAATATCAATAAAAAATAAATAAATAAATAACAATAAGAAAAGAAGGAAGAAAAGATAGAAAAACATTGACCACATGTCAGAGCTTGTTCTATGCAAATTACATGTGCTCATTTATGCAGTGCTCTGCAGTGCTCACCACAACCTAAATAGAAGTGATCCCTTTTATAGATAATTGAAGGGTGTCACAGAGAGGTTAAAAAATTTGTGCAAGATCACACAGCTAGTAAGTTGCTAGTACTCAAACCCTGTGATCTGTCTCCAGAACCTGTGCTGTTAGCCACAGGTCACCACACTACAAGTTCTTAACATCTTGGCAAGCCTCGTGAATGCTAGAGTAGGGAAGATAGTAGTCTATATTTGAACACTTCCTGGCTTGTCAAATTTGTATTTTAGATAACTCCCTCTGGTAGAAAGCACGGTCAAATAAATGATCAAATAGCATCCACTTTGTCTCCTTAACAGTTCTTGAAGCTATCCGCTTTTTTTCACTGCCATGGCTTCTGCCTTGGTTCAAGCCACCATCATTTCTCGGCTAGATTATTGCAGTCACCTCCTAACTGGCCTTCCTGCTAACTGAAGATGAAGAAGAGAGGCCAAAACAGAAATATCAAATAGTGTCAAGGGAGCCAAATAATGTACATACACTAGCCCCCCCCAAAAAAAGAGTAGTTCAAATTCTGAACCTCCAGGAAGACATAGAAAACATAGTGTAACTAAACAAGTTCTAAAGAATGTTTCGATACTGTTTACAAAATGGGACTGTTTCTTGGGTCATCAGACTTTTTTGGAGTGGGGAGCAGAGCCTAGGAAATTTATCATATGATAACTCACCAGAAAGATCAGACCCTTCAATCATAAAACTGAGCGTTCCAGGACTCATAGCTAGCATGACTTAGACATAGAAGTCTAAGTCAACATAGACTTCTATGCCATCCCAAACTCCTAAGTAATACAAAAGATATCTTGTCAATATGAGAGGAATAAATTTAAGCAAACAAAAAGAAAACTTTGGGAGGTGATGGTTATGTTTACACCCTTGAAGTGATGGTTTCAAGGATGTATACTTATCCTCAAATTCATCAAGTTGTATATACTACACTGTTTTAAAAAATAATTTAATCGTGTTTCACTGGTTTTCTTTTTTTAAAAAAAAAGAGGAAAGCAACTTCAAATAAAGGGCTCATGGGTAGTAATAAGAGAAATACCTTTATCCAAGGTCTTATAAAGCTGAATGGGAGACTTTTAGTAAATATGAATAACTTAGCCTCTGAAGAGGACTAGCTAGCTAGTAGGGAAGGAATGGTACAGAGAACAGGATTTCAGTGAGGAGCCTGCTTTGAGCTAACTCAGAAACAGAAAGACACAGGCAAAGAATGAGAGAACAATGAAGACAGTCCAAGCCTGTGGCTGCATTTTCAGCTCTGCAGATCTGACAGGGGATAGTCTAACTTTCTGGATGAGATCTCTTCTGCAGGGCAAAGAAGAAGAAAAGTCTGTCAAACTTGGGATGGCAATGGGCTGTGCTGTCTCAGGGGCTAGATTTTTTGCAATCTAGTCAGAGTTATTGCCCTAGAGACAGTGCTAGAGTAAGCATCCACATATGGATATGCAGTAGTCCGCAAAGTGGTTATGACCCAGTTTGATTGTTTTTATGTGTGGCTGACAGTGGCTCTAACATACTAGAATTAGACTCAGTCGTGGTTCTCTAGTTCACATAATAATTGATCAATGAGAATCCATCACTAGCTAAGTGTGTTACTAGCACTTTCTAGACATAAATTCCATTGAATAAAGTCCATTAAGTCATTTAATGTGAACACAATGAGTACAATCAGTGCTATTATTACACTTCTAGTAGCCTGAGATGAACTTTAAATATGGGATCCCTATTTTTCATAAAGATTTTGGATATTTTATTTAGATTTGTATGAAGTGAAACACATAAAAAGCAACTAAACTGAAATTGTACTGTCCTCATGAAATATATGAACTGTCATCAGCTCAGTCAGATTACAAAAACACGTGCCACTCAAAACATAATACGGAATTGAATTTGGCATTAATCTGCAGTAGCCCACTACACCTAAGAAAAATGAACATTTACTTGGAACCCAACTCAAATTCTGAGGGCACAGGGCTTTGTTGAGAGCTAATCTTTCCCTCTCATAGAAGCTCTGAGTGTAAAATATGGCTATATTTTATATTACTTACGAGTAAAATATGGCTGTCTCAAAAACTGAACTATTTTTGTACAAATCAACTTATCTTTTTCTTTTTCATTTTGGGTCACTTTTGTGTCTAATGATTGGGTGACTATCTAATTCACTTGAGTCCTACTACATCATATAATGTACTACATGGCACAATTTGTAATCTTTAGCTATCAAGATACAAGTATTTATTTTCCTACCATTTGGCTCTATTTTTTTTCCTTTTATACTGCATCTGTTAAGCAAAAATTTTATTTTCTCTTCTTTCTGTTCTCCAGGATATGTAAAGGTCAACCTGAACTTTCTAATCAGTATTAAATGCCCAAAGTGCTTATCCTGAAATGAAGTAATTTCAACCAAAGTAAAATAAACATAAATTTTTAATTTGCTTGACACAGTTTTATGATTCTTGTTGGACTTTTTAATATACTGAAAATAGTTTGTTATTTCCCTTTACTTTTTATAAAAACCTATAGTTGCTCAGGATCTTCAAAATGGAAAATATAATTTAAAAGATGAGACTTTAATCTTTCTGTATGCAGTATTCTTATACAATATATGGTAAGAAGTTAGGGTGTATTTTTGTAAATGGATTATTCTAGCAAGAAAAAATTAGGCTCTATTAGGAAACAACACAGCCTGATTCCCCAAATAGCCTATTAGCTGCTCTCCTAGCTTCTAGTCACACCCCTGCAATTAATTCTCAATTCTGCAGCCAGATTCATCTTTATAAACACAAATCTGATTATGCCTATCCCTACTTAAAATTCTTAGTAGTTACACACTTCCTTCAGGACAAATCCAAACTCAACGTGGTTTATAAAACATCTGCATTCCTCTCAAGCCTTATCTATCACCAGTAAAAGGAAATAATTCCAGCCCCTACTACTTTTACTGTTATTAGTATCAAATGACTTCTGACACTCTTCACTCTTCATGAACCCTCATAATTAGCTCATCACTGTGATTAGTAACATTGCTTTAGTCTTTACCTCTAGAAGGTATAAATGCTCTTTCACCTCTGAATTTTTGCATTACATGGGACTTTTTTTGGCAATGCTAACTCTGAGCCATCCATCATCATATCACATTTTTCCCCTTCTTACATAATTACTTATCCTTTATATACCTGCTTAAAGGTCACATCATCTTAATTTGTCCAGGCTACTCCTTCCCCCAGTGCATTTTGTGAACCAAGACTCATGTATGACAAAACGCCCTATCTTATTCCTCTCAGAGCGTTTTCCACACGTTATTTTTAACTGCTCCTTTACTTCTCTGAGTCATGTAGTGAAGAAGCAAATTTTAAATATTAGGGTACATTAAATCACCTGGAGGACTTGTTTAAACACAAACTGTAAGACCCCACCCTAAGAGTTTCTGACTCAGTAGTTCCTGAGTAGAGCCTGAGGACATATATCTCTAAAAGTTCCAGGAGATGTTGATAGTAGGGGTCTATGACTCCATTTTCTAAAGCCCACAATGGAAAACAAACTTTGAGAAGTCATATCTGCAAGATGTTAAAATACAAGATTCCCTGGTATCACTCTTCCCACAAAATACAACTAGAAACTATTCAAAGACAAGAATAGCAACCTGAATTAACCAGAACTCAAACAAGAAGTGGAGAAATCTCTTGGGTCCACAGAATTGAGAGAATTCATAACTAAAAGGAATAATGGTCATTTCAAATGTTGCCATCCCATCCTTCCAACTGGCATAACAGCACTTACAGAGATCCATGGCTTCCAAGGGAAGAAGAGTGAATCTGAGATTCATATTCAATATCCTCACTGGACTGTTAATCTTCAAGGGCAATCAACTCCAGTCCCAACCCGCTGAAACTACTAGAGTGCCAGGAGGGCTAAACCACATGAGGTAAATTGAAGACAAAGAGCAAGATTCTTATTTCAGTGACTGGCGTGCATTTATTGGTGGCTACTCTGTGCTCTAATCAGCAGAGATGCCATGCTGAGTAGACTGGTTGGAGTCAAAGTGCTGCAGAGGGCACAATATATAGGAAAACCTGAATTCCTGGCCATATTATTTTTCACAAAACAGAGGTACTTATGTGAACAATTCTCCTGGCCTGGGTAAAATTAAAAGATTGGGATTATGTTCTGGTGTCTACTTAAATCTTCATTAGACTGGGAAACAACACAAGGGCAGCAATTCAGTTTTGGGCAGCATTTAATTTTTGCTTTGTTTTGTTTGAGTCACAGTCTCACTCTGTCACACAGGCAGGAGTGCAGTGGCATGCTCATGGCCACTGCAGCCTCAACCTGCTGGGCTCAGGCAATCCTTCTGCCTCAGCCTCCCAAGTAGTTAGAACTACAGATGCATGCTATCACATCTGGCTAATTTTTTTATTTATTGTAGAGATGAGGTCTCACCAAGTTGTTCAGGCTGGTCCCGACCCCCTGAGCTGAGGCAGTTCTCTCACCTCAGCCTCCCAAAGTGCTGGGATTATAGGCTTGAGGCACTTCACCCAGCACATTTAATTTTTGATGCTCACTATACTTCTTTCCCAGACTGGGAAACAGAAGCAGGGCAGAATTTTAGTTGCAGTGCACTGTTTTAGTTCTGGTGATCACTATAGTTTGCTGCCAGCAAGAGAAGCAACAACAGGCCAAAAATTAAGTTTTGGTGTGAAATAGTAAAGGTCTAACACCATCAAAGAACACCTGCAAAAGCGGGGGAAGGTGGCTATAGTCTCCAATGCATAGGCATCAATGTAAAGACACAAACGTTGTGAAAGCCCAGGGAAATATAACACCACCAAAAGAAAACAATATAATACCAACCATGGACACAGAACAATTAAGTCTATGAAATGTCTTTCAAAGAATTCAGAATAATCCTCTTGAAGAAGCTCAGAAAATCATAATAAAATATGGTTAAAAGGGACAGGAACAAGATGGCGACGGCATAAGTGAACTTGTGAGATTCTCCAAATGTGAGTTCCCAAAAAGAATCTTACTTTTATTCCCCCATCCCCCAGCCCAACACCAGCCATGCTAGTGTGAGGCCCAGGGATATTCGGTTCCATGCAGGGCCAGATATTGCGGCCCCCTGCTGCTGCTGTTCCACTGCATGCATGGGAGTCTCGGGTCCCAGCCCACTCCCAGCTCCCTCCATGGCTACATTGTCTCCAGCCTGGCACCCAGCACCAAGCCACTGGTCACTCAGGGAGGCTCTGGGCACCCACCCCTCAGAGACACCAGTCCCATTCCTGGCTGAAGTACCCTGTGGGGGGCCCAGGGCCACTCTTGTGGCTCACCACCTGCCCTTTGGAGATTTGGAGCTCTGGAACTCTGGGCCCACCCTGGCTGAGGCACTCAGCGCAACACCCAAAGCTGGAGGAACCAGACAAGCAGAGAAAAACAGATCTGCAGAAACTGCCTCACCATTCTCCAGGCAGAGACTTCCATTGCCCCGCACATCTAACAACAAATTTTACCTCAGTTCCTAAAGCAATGGCATGAAACAGGAGACAAAGCCCCACCCCTACACTGCAATGAAAAACAAAGGGGAGAGGCCGGAATCAGATCAGAGAAGTGGTTTTAGTCTGATTGCTTATTTTGACTTATGATTTTATCATTGTAACTGTTGGTTTTGATCACGTTTGTTGTTTGCCTTCTGACTTACACTGTTTCTTGATTTTATTGGCCTATCTCTGTGTAGCTATCAGTACTCTTTAGGGAATCTTTCTTACGTGACTTTCTTCACTTCTTCCCAGCCTTGTCTCTCTTTGTCACCTGATAGTTGGTATGTATATCTGTTTTCCCTCTCACTCTTCTCTCTTTCTATCTCCCTATTGACCCCCCCTTCCTCCATTATTTTCCTCTTTTATCCCCCCCTTTTTAATCTAGGGACCAAGACTACATACTGCTGAATGGACAGATTATAACGCAGAGGGAAATAGGTTCCAGTGTGCTCATACACCTGTTAGTGGATGCTAGAATCAGCATATACATTCTGAACCACAGCTTCCCCCTCAATTAAACCTCAAAACTGCAAAAAGTAGAGATTGCAGCCTATGCTCCAACCTGAAGAGTGAACAAAGCCAGAAGATGGTCATAAGAAAGAACAAGATATTGCAGAAGGGAAATAAAAGCAATCCCACCTTCTCTCAAAAACAGAATTAAAGAAGGGGAGGGAAAGGGGGAGAGAGAGAAAAATCTACACAAATGAAGAAAAACCAAAAGAAGAGTATGGGTCTCTCCCAGACCCCTGGGAGGGCAGACACTGAGAAAACTGACTTCGGAATACAAACAATGATGAGTCCCCAGAATGAAGAGTCTCAAACTACAAACGTAGATATCAAGACAATAATGGAGAGATTAAAAAGAAATGAGGAGACACAAGAAGAACTAGGAAGGAGCTGATATGTGAGATAACAGTAATAAAGAATACTGTGAATGAAATAAATAACAAACTGATAAGCATGGAAAGCAGAATTACCCAAGTAGAAGAAAGAATCTCAGAACTTGAGGAAAAAATATACAAATAATCCAAACTCTTAAAAACACAGAAAATAAGCTCAAAAAGACAGAACAAAACCTTCAAGAGATGAGCGATTACCTCAAGAGGCCTAACCTAAGAGTAATTAGACATCCCGAGGCAGAAAGAGAGAGAGAGACCACACTGGAAAAAACTGTCCATGAGATCATTCAAGAAAACTTCCCTTATCTAATCAGTGATGCAAAAATTCAAACACAAGAG
>NW_007261201.1:10079-10563 GCF_000164805.1 Carlito syrichta
GAATAGCAGCAGATTTATCTACAGAAACCCTACATGCTAGGAGAGCTTGGAGCCCTATCTTCAAAGTCCTAAAAGATAAACAATTTCAACCTAGAATAGCCTATCCAGTCAGATTAAGCTTCATCAGTGAGGGAGAATTAAAATCTTTCCAGATATCCAATCGCTAAGAACTTACACTGCCACCAAACCACCTCTACATGAAACACTCAAGAAAGTGCTAAACACAGAAGAAAAGGGGGAAAAAGAACAATGTTCTTCACAAGAGTACAGGAAAAAGAATAAAAAAGAATAAAATACACATGAACCAACCCCAAAAACAAAAGAAAGACAATAAACCACGTGGAAGAACAACTCAAAAAGAACTCTATGATAGGGATGAACTCTCACATTTCAAGAATTAACCTGAATGTGAATGGACTAAACACACCACTGAAAAGACATAGTATGGCAAAATGGATAAAATATCACCAGGCAACAATATACT
>NW_007261201.1:10814-27541 GCF_000164805.1 Carlito syrichta
CAGGAACCTCAATGTGACTCTGGACCAAATGGACTTAATTGATACCTACAGAACACTCCATCCAAAGACCACAGAATACACATTCTACTCATCACTGCTTTGAATGTACTCTAAGATCGACCATAATTGGACACAAATCAAGCATAAGCAAATTAAAAAGGACTGAAATTCTACCATGCACCTTCTCGGACCACAGTGGAATAAATATAAACATTGACACCAACAAGTTCCCCCCAAAACCCACAAAGACATGGACACTAAAGAGCATGATGCTAAACAACTCCTGGGTCAATGATGTCATCAAAACAGAGATCAAAACATACCTGGAAACAAAGGAAAATGAAGAAACATCTTACCAAAATCTCTGGGACGCCTTGAAAGCTGTAGTAAGAGGGAAATTTATATCCCTACAAACACACATGAAGAAAAGGGAAGGAACACAAATTAACAGCCTAACAAGCCACCTAAGGAATCTGGAAAAGCAAGACCACAAAAACCCTAATTTCAGCAGAAGAATCCAGATCACCAAAATAAAAGCCCAAATCCAGGATATAGAAAACAAAAAGATAATACAAAATAATCAATGAAACAAAAAGCTGGTTCTTCGAAAGGATAAACAAGATCACTGTTCCCCTAGCTAGACTGACCAAGAAAAAAATGAGAAAAAAAACAAATAAGCACAATCAGAAAAACAAAAGATGAAGTCACATCTGACCCTGAAGAAATACAAAAGATCATTAGAGACTACGACATACACGTGTATGAAAACCAACTTGAAAACCTTAAGGAAATGGAGGACTTTCTGACATCACACAACCTACCTAGGTTGGAAGAAGAAGAAATTGAGACCCTAAATAGACCAACAACAATCAAGGAAATCGCCTACGTAATAAGAAAACTACCTATTAAAAAAAAAGCCTCGGACCAGATGGCTTTCCAGCAGAATTCTACAACACATTTAAGGAGGAGCTGATACCAATCCTACTGAAGGCATTCCAGGTGATTGAAAAAGATGGAACTCTCCCCAAATCATTTTACAAAGCCAACATCACATTGATACCCAAGCCAGGTAAAGATCTCACAAAGAAAGAAAACTACAGGCCAATATCTTTGATGAACAAGATGCTAAAATTCTCAACAAGATCCTAACAAACCGAATTCAACAATACATCTCAAAAATCATCCATCATGACCAGGTAGGCTTCATTCCTGGGATGCAAGTCTGGTTCAACATACGTAAAACCATAAATGTAATTTAATACATCAACAGATGTCAAAACAAAAACCACATGATTATATCATTAGATGCAGAAAAAGCTTTTGATAAAATTCAGCACCACTTCTTGTTAAAAACCCTTGAACATCTAGGCATATGGGGAACATACCTCAAAATAGTAATAGCCATCTATGAGAAACCCACAGCCAGCATACTCCTAAATGGACAAAAATTAGAATCATTTCCCCTGAAAACTGCAACAAGATAAGGATGTCCACTCTCACCCCTCCTGTTCAACATAGTATTGGAAGTCCTGGCTTGAGCAATCAGAGAAGAGAAGGCAATCAGGGATATCCAAATAGGAAAAGAGGATGTCAAGTTATCTCTCTTTGTAGATGATCTGATTGTGTACCTTGAAAACCCAAGAGAATCTGTCAAAAACCTCCTTACACTGATAAAGGCCTTTGGCAAAGTCTCAAGATACAAATTAAATGTACACAAGACAATCGCATTTCTCTACACCAATAATAAACAAACAGAAACCCAAATAAAAAACACAATTCCCATTCATAATAGCTACAAAAAAATGAAATACCTTGGCATCCTCCTAACCAGAGACGTGAAAGACCTTTACAATGAAAACTGCAAAACACTGCTCAAAGAAATCTAAGATGACACAAACAATTGGAAAAATATCCCATGCTCATGGATTGGAAATGTCAACATTGTGAAGATGTCCATCTTACCTAACGCAATCTACAAACTCAATGCAATACCCATCAAATTACCAGCAACATTCTTCTCAGACCTAGAAAAAACAACACAGGAATTCATATGGAAAAACAAATGTCCAAGAATAGCCAGAACAATGCTCAGCAAAAACCAACAAAGCAGGTGGTATCACATTACCAGACTTCAAACTTTACTATAAAGCTACAATCATCAAAACAGCTTGGTATTGGTATAGGACAGGCATGTAGATCAATGGAATGGAATTGAGATTCCAGATGCAAAACCTCAATTTCTCAACCAACTCATCTTCGACAAAGCCTCCACCACCTACCACTGGGAAGAGGAGAACCTATTCAGTAAATGGTGCTGAGAAAACTGGCTAACCACATGCAGAAGATTGAAACAAGACCCTTATCTATCCCCATACAAAAAGTTAGCTCTGAATGGATCAGAGACCTAAATGTAAAACCTCAAACCATAAGAACCTTAGAAAATGAAGGACATACCCTCATGGAAACCGGAACTGGCATCCAATTCCTGAACAAAACCCACAACCCACAGGTCATAAGAGAGAAGATAGGCAAGTGGGACCTTATTAAACTGACAAGCTTCTGCAAAGCCAAAGAAACCATCAAGAGAGCAGGGAGACAGCCTACAGACTGGGAAAAAGTATTTGCAAACTCCAGGTCTGACAAAGGCTTAACATCCTGGATCTACAAGGAACTCAAATGTACTGAAAAGAAAAAAACAAACAACCCCATTATAAAATGGGCAAAAGATATGAACAGACACTTCACAAAGGAAGACATCTGAGCAGCCAATGGACACATGAAGAAATGTTCAACCTCACTAATCATCAGGGAGATGCAAATCAAAACCACACTGAGATACCACCTAACTCCAGTCAGAATGGCAATTATCAACAACTCAGAAAATAACAGCTGCTGGAGAGGGTGTGGCGAAAGGGAACACCTCTACACTGTTGGTGAGAGTGTAAACTAGTGCGACCTCTGTGGAAAGCAGTGTGGTGATTCCTAAAAGCTCTAAATATTAACCTCCCATACGACCCTGCAATCCTTCTACTGGGAATATATCCTGAAAAACTCAAATCACTCTATAAAAAGTATACCTGCACACGTATGTTTATTGCAGCATTGTGCACAATAGCAAGAACCTGGAAACAACCATGCTGCCCATCAAAAGAGGACTGGATTTTTAAAAATGTGGCATATATACATGATGGAATACTGTGCAGCCATAAAAAAGAACAAAATCATGAATTTCGCAGCAACCTGGATGGAATTTGTTCTATAATACTGAGCGACCTCTCACAGAAACAAAGATCCGAGTATCACATGTTCTCACTCATATAATGGACCTTGAACATCCAATGTAATACTATAAGAAAATGACTGACGGTACTGGGAAACTATGAGGGGGAGGGAGATGGGATTAACAGTAGTAAATATGTTTCTGGGGATGGGGAAACACCTCTTGTCAACTGGGTGCCTGAACGAAATGTAATTGTATACCTACCCTTAACTGTACCCCACAACATCATCATAAAAAATATTGATAAATAAATAAATAAAAATAAGAGGAGAAAAAAACATGATTAAAAAATTAAACAAAATTTAGAAAACAATTCAGGAACAAAAGTATAAGCTTAACAAAGAAATAGACATAACACACACACACACACACACACACACACAACACACACAGACACACACACACACACCCCAAATAGAAACCTAAGAAATAGAGAATACAATAACTGACTTGTAAAATTCATATAGAAATCTTCAACAGCAGACTTTATCAAGGAGAGAGATTAATTAAGTTTGAAAACAGAATAATAAAATTATTCAATCAATGAAGCAAAAAGAAAAAGTAATAAAAAAGAATAAAGAGTGCCTATAAAAATTATGGGACACCATCAAGTGAACTAATCTCTGCATAAAAGCAATTCTCCAAGGAGACAAAACAGAAAAGGCCTAGTAATCATATTTAAGGAAATAAGTTTGGAAATTTCCCAGACCTGAAGAAAGATGATAGCATCTAGGCACAGAGACAACCAATAAAACGCAACCCAAAGAAAAACTTCCCAAAGCGCATAATTATCAATTTATAAAAAATCAAAAGCAAGGAAAGAATACTCAGAGAAGCAAGATAAAAGAAACAAATCACATTCAACAGAGACCTCAATATGGCTTTCAAACGATTTCTCAGAAAAAACTCTGAAGTCCACGAAAGCGTGAGACGCTACATCCAAAGTGCTGAAAAAACAACAACAACAAAAACCCCTTCCAACCAATAATACTGTAACCTGAAAAGTCTTCCTTCAAATATGAAGGAGTGAGGAGGACTTCCCCAGGCAAACAAATGCAGAGAAAATTTATCAACACTAGACCTATAAGAAAATACTAAAGTGAGTTCCTCAGTCTGAAAGAAAGGTAGCTATATATATATATCATCTAGGACAAATTTTAAGTGAAGCATGGTTTAAGAAAAGGACAAGAAATGCTATTATATAAGGATACACTGGTCAATACAGCAAGAGGATATCACACTTGTTAAATTTATATGCATCCAATACCAGAGCACCTAAATATATAAAACTATAATTAATAGACCTAAGGTGATTGACTATAATACAATAATTGTGGAGTAGTTCAACACTCCACATTCAGCAATGGACAGATCATTCAGACAGAAAACCAACACAGAAAGAAACATCAGAGTTAAATTGCATTCTAGACCAAATAGATTTAACCGACATTTACAGAACATTCACTCCAACAGTTGCTGAAAATATATTTTTCTCAACAAAACAGGAAACATTTTCCAAGATATATCATCTGTTAGGTCACAAAATACGTCTTAACAAATGCTTAAAAAATCAAAATCATGTCAAGCATCTTTTCTGACTACAATGGAATAAAACCAGAAATCAATCAAAGAAATACTGGAAACTGTACACATTTATGTACAACAAATAGGTCAATGAAGAAATGAGATACTTCATTAAGACAAATGAAAATGGAAACACAAAATACCAAACCTTTATGAAACAGCAAAATACATTTTAATAGGAAAATTTATAGCAATAAACACATTTTTTAAAAGTTATAACTCAGGGACAAGAAAAACAAAAATAAAGTAAACCCAAAATTAGTAGAAAAAAGAAAAATAGAAAATATCAGAGAAAAGATAAACAATGATTTAAAAAGATCAACAAAGCAGTTGATTTTCAAAAAAGAAAAACTATTAAAAAACTTTAAGCTCGTCTAAAAAGAAGAGAATACTCAAATAAAAATAATCAGAGATTTTAAAAAGGAGAAATTACAACTGATTCCACAGAAATGCAAAGGAGCATAAGATTTTTAGGTCCAGGGTATTTTAGTTACAGCATCCTAAATGGACTAAGATAACCTCTTTGGTAAAATGGTATATGAATGATACATGGGTAAAAAGCATTTTTATAAATTGCTAGAGAGACTAAATATTAACAAAAACCTATTTGGAGGATAACTTGCTGGTATCTTTTAAACTTCCAAATAAATATGCCATTAATTCCATCGATCAAATACATCTCTTGGAATTTCATCTGACATATACATTCACAAGTTCAAGTACATCACTTTTCTAGCATCATTTGTAATGATGTAACATTACAAACAACCTGAGTCTTCATCAATGGAGCAAGTTAAATTGTAAAATGTCCCTTCAATAGGAAACCATGCAGACATTAAAAAATGGGGATATTTTTATGCATTGGATATGAAACCATCTCAAAGATCTATTGTCAGTAAAACACTGCTATACAGATGATACTGATATCTGTATATGTATGTGTCTTTATATATACAAGCACATCTATATATACAACATATTTATATTTGGGAAGCATATACACTTGTATATAAATGCAGTATCTCTGAAAAGACAGATTGCAAAGTGATAATATTGTCACTTCCAGGAGGGGAAATTGAATATTTGAAACAGGATGGGTGGGAGCATTTTTACTGTACAGTTTAAAAAGAAGTCCTTTTTAATTACGTACCTGAAGTATTACCCACAAAAATTAACAAAAAATTTTGAATTAAAAGAAAAATGAAATTAAAAATCAAGATCAATTCAGGGCTTACTAAACATTATTTGTCAGCAGCATGATCATGGAAGTAATTCCAATTCTTGTTTGTCTTCAGTACTTATAATGTCTTAGTTTGTTTCTGTTACTTATAGCAGAATACCTGAAACCAGCTAATTCATAAAGAAATTGATTTCTTACAATTGTGGAGGCTAAGAAGTCAAAGGTCAGGGGCCGGCATCTGGTGAGGGCCTTTTTGCTGGTGGGAACTTCACGTGGAGTTCAAGGTGGCACAGATCATCACATCGAAAGGGGCCTGAATGTGCTAGCTCAGTCTCTTTTCCTCTTCCTATAAAGCCATCTATCCTACTCCCATGATAAACTACTAATCCATGAATGAATTAATTTACTCATAAGGGCAGAACCTCATAATCCAATTATCTTCTAAAGACCCCACCTCTTAATACTGCCACTTTGGGTATTAAATTTCAACATGAGTTTGGAGGGGCAAACATTCAAACTTTAACAAGTAACTATTCCCATATTTTCAAAATTCTAAGTTCTATTATGCAGAACTTTGGTGCACTGATCTTTAAGTTGTTTTTCATGAATAATGGTAAAGTTGAGATTTTCCTTGAGTTGGAAATGTTTCCTAGGCTTGTTCCTATATTTAGTTCTGAGGAAACCTATGCCAGAAGCTAAGGCACCAAAAAGAAGGAAAGGATAATGTACATTTCGAGGGGTAGCAGTTTTGATAGGGTTTCAGTGCCAAGTTTAATTACAGAGCACCATTCCAGTGCTTCCAAATACCTGAAAGATACTTTGAAAGCATATGAAGAGTGACAGTATATGCATCTCAGAGTAAGCCTGATGGGTCCAGATAACTATGTATTTAGTGTGTTATAATCTCTTCCTTCTGAATAAGGCCAACAGGTAGAATCAGCAAAAGAACCACTGAACCAAAAACTTTTTGTTTCCATGCATGATGAGTGAGTTTAGAACAATAACAAGGCAACTATTGATAGAATAAATAAAATAACTACCTCCTGAATACCTATGACTAAGGTGATTCACAAACATTCATTTAATTCTCACAGAAATTGCATAAGGTAATTGTAGTTTTCCCCTTTTTTTCCAAGTGAAAAGAAATTTGAGGCTTAGAGATAGTAAATAACATGTTCAAGACTCAATAACTTCCTAATTAATGGGGCCTCTATTTGAACCTATGTGGGTCTAATTTCAAAACTACATCCACTGGTCAAAAATGAAACAAGGTCATTCATTGACATGCTGCAGGCAGGATGACCTATTCTTTAGAAATTCTGAGATATGTTTCCAAAACTAAAGAGAAAGTATAACTCCTTCATCCTGGCCCAGGCACAATTCCTGTTTTCCAATAGGTTGATGTCCTCCAGGTTTTTTATGGGATTGCTTTGTGTTTGAAGCATGTAGATAGAGTAAAGGCCAAGTATGGAGCACCAGAAATTCTAACAATGCAGGCCTGGTGGAGGAGGGAATTTGGTAAAACATATACAAAGGGGAGCAATCAGTGAGGTGGGAGGAAAACAGGTGAGAATGGCAAGGAGGCACTAAAAAACTAACGTGTTTTTGGAAGAATGGAGTGGCCAGCAGTAACAAATACTACAACAGGTTGTGTATATGAAGAAAGAAGAGAGTTTACACCCATGGTTTTGGCAAAGTATAGGTGGCCTAGTTAAGACCATTTAGGAAAGGTAGGTAACTGAACCCTAACCAAAGTTACTTTGGTTGCTTTACTGCTACAACTTTTACTACTTTACTTCTTTTGCTGAGATGAAAAATAAAACTGCTAGGTAATACTACACGGGGATTTTGAATGAAAGCAAGGTAATGTCATATTTATTTATTTTTGTTTTGTAACATTTTCCTGATCTTTCTAGGAATACATCTTCAGAATTACCACCTCCAGCTTGGGTATAAAATAATAAGAAAACATTATTTTAAGGTATATTCTTCCCAACAATCAGACTATGTTTTTGTTTCTTTGCTTCATACTAATATTATATTGCATTTTTCCTTCCTGTCATCTGACACTATTTTAGTTATTGATAAAATAATTTTTTTAATGTTTATCTCTGTGACTAGTCTGCGATTCCCATAATGATGATAACTATGTTTGCCTTGTTCACCACTCTCTCCTTTATTCTTACAGTGTTTGGCACATAACAAAAATTCAAAAAACTGTTAAATTATTGCATGTCTGTGAATGAATGAATGATATTTAAATCATTTTCCTTACATGGAAAAGAAATCTTAGAGTCAATCATCCTGTATGATCTGGAATGGTTCTTCTTGACCAATTTTATCACTGCCAAAAAAAGAATGTCTCAAAGATAAAATTTCTCAGTAGGTAAAAATTTAAAAACAGTAAACAAGATATACAAACTGCATTTTTAATAAAGTATTTTAAGGAATGGAAAGGAAACTGAATATCTCTGTAGAGAGCCACATAGCATCGTTGAGAAAAATAAGATGTAACAAGGAAACAGTAAAAGGAGCCAATTCATTTCTTTGTGAGATTCCATTATCCTCTAACTTGCCCTGGAAATTGCAAGGGGAAATTGTATTATTGGATTATTGCACTCTATTCTGCCTTTGCTAATCATCTAAATGACATGTGTACTCTAGAAGTTAGTACAGTTGATAGTTTCTTGTATTTTTGTTTTATGCCTTCTATTTCTATCTGACAGTGTTCTAAAGAATGAGCAACTTTAGAAGGAACATGTTACTAAATATGACTTTTAATTAAAAAAAAGACTGCATTTAATCAGTATGTTACATCTCATTTTATTAAGGTAATGTCACTTTATTCACAATTCTGTTGTTGCTGATGATGAAGCAAAACAATTGATTATGACCAAAAATATTCTTACGAGAGTAAAAATGTATTTCTATAAATAAAATATATAGAAAAAATCAAAATAATAAGGATAACAGTGCTTCCTGGAAGGCTGCAAATAATAATTTTTTTAAAAAGAAAATCGATCAAGCATAACCATATAGGGGTCCTTTTAGATGATTTAGAGTTCCCAACCTCTTGTTTTAAATTTTAAGTTTTCACATTTACCTTTTAACCCAAGATTTTGATAAAATCACAGTAAATAGTATTTTAACTAAAATTTTGCCTTCTATATATTTCTATATTTTAATTATGTTTCTTGCACTACTTTCTAATATACCAAATACTTGCAAACATCTTCTGGCTTTGGAAACTACTAACTTGAAAGTAGAGAGAAAGTAGGTACTGTGTTTATTTTAGAGATGAGAAAACAGTGGCTACTGTGTGATTTCTTTGCAAATCCTTTATAATTAGTAAGTAGTACAACCACCAGTTGAAACCAAAATCTTATGGTTTTTATTTACATGTGTTATAAAAAAAATACAAATATTTTATCCACTATTTATAGAATGCCTACTATATGTGAAATGCTATGTTGCATGGGAAGAATTCATTGATGAGCAAGAGAGCCAATATTCCTATGATCTTAATTGCTGTATTATTTTACCAAGGATTCAGTAATATAACTGACATCATCAACCTTTTTTTTTTCTAAAAAAATGAATTACATTAACAAGTCTAACTTCTCAGAAGCTGGAAAAGAGGAGGAAAATAATACAGACTTGGAAAATAATTCAGACCATTATACCAAAATAGTTCTTAAGCTGATTTTTAAAATACTACAGCCCTTTATACAATTTAATTTTCAATAGAAGTTTTTTTTTCTTTTTTCTAAATACTTACTAAAAACTCACAGGAAAACAAAAAAATCAAAGTATGCAGTGACAAATTTCTATTTAATGTAATAGCTGTCCAATGTCAGGTATCAACAAACTTGTTAAAATACAGATTCCTTAGACTCTTTACTGGATGTCCTATTTTTTTCTCTGATGTAGTAAGGGACCTGTGGTTTTTTTTATTATAAAGATGTGGGGTACAATTCAGGATTAGGTATACAAACATTGACCATGCAGGTACCCCTGTTGATGAGGTATGGCCCTCCCTCCCCTAGCAGTTTTCCTCAGCTGCCAATCCCCCCACCGACAGTTTCCCATTACTGCCAATTGCTTTCCTATAGCAAAGGACCTGTGTTTTAACAAGCTTGCTAGGTGATTCTTAGCAGCAGTGACATTTGGGAAACACTAGACTAAAGCAACTGTAAGAAAATGTATATTTCCATTTTCTTACGTTTACTGGAATTTTTATAAATTTGAAGTAATTTGACTTACCAAAATGTCCCACCTGAATCAATAACAATATTTAAAAACTAATAGATTCAAGATGCAAAAGTATAATGTAACAAAACAATTTTATTAAATCCTGTTTCATTGCTCTGCAATATTTCATGCGTCCACCATATTTTACTTACCTGTTTTCCCATAGTGAATACCTGGGAGCCTCCAACTCCTCAGCTTCACAAACAATACTACATGGAATATCTTATTAATACCCCCTTAGGAAACTTTGTGAGAATTTATCAAAGATATGTGCCTAGGAGTAGAATTGCCGGCTCTTGGTTCACTTGCCAACTAAATGTGCATGAAGACTCCAATGTCCCCATTTTGCCATGAAAATTAATATTAGCCAATTTACTAATTTTTGACAATCTGATGGATATAAAATAATAGCTCAGTGATGTTTTAATTATATTTACTTAATTAATAACATGTTTGGCTGGGTACAGTGGCTCAGTCTGTAATCCCAGCATTTTGAGAGGCTGAGGTGAGAGGATTGCCTGAGCCCACAGGTTCGAGAACAGCCTGGGCAACTTGGGGAGACCTCATCTCTACAATAAATCACAAAAACTAGCTGGACATGGTGACGTGCATCCATAGTTTCAACTACTTGGAAGGCTGGATGATAGGATTGCCTAAGCCTAGCAGGTCATGGCTGTGGTGGCTTGAGTGTGCCATTGCACTCAAGTCTGGGTGACAAGAGTGAGACTCTAACTCAAAATAAATAAATTAAATGAACAAGTTTGAGAAACTTCTCTTATTAGCCTTTTGAGTAACCTCTTTTGTAACTTTCCAGTTCATTTCATGAGCCTATTTTTTTAAATGGAATTTCTCTCTGTCTTCTGGTTGTTGTGCTGGAGTTCCTTAGCCTGTTGACAGTTGTTGACATTGCAAAAAACTCTGTTTGTCACAGTGCACACTTATGAGAAAATCTCAATTTTAATATCATCAAATTAGTCAGTTTTTCTTTTTAAAATTTGTACTTTGAGATTTTAAGAAGTCTTTCTACCCCACATTAGAAAGGTATTGTTTTATACTGTCATTATCATTACCATTTACATTTGGCTTTTTAATTCTCTTAAGTTCATATTATACAACAGTTTTAGGCAAGAATCTAGTCATTTTCTTTGTCCTCTCCCTGTCATGAGATAATGTTTTAACAATGCATAACACATAATCTGTTCCATTCCCTAATAATGTGTGTGCCAAGTTTTTGTGTAAAGAAATATTATTGTCCTTATGTTTGCTGTTGAATGAGATTTATCCTTATGTGAAACAATAGCTTATCTTGTACATTGTAGATTTTGTAGATTTTCTAAATGAATGCAACTAAATTTTATCTAAGCGATAATATTGTTTGCAGTTTTTTTTAAATGTAGTCTTATCCAAATTAATTTTTTTAAAAACTGTTCTAGTCCTAGTTTGCTGAGAGTTTGCTTTCAATTATAAAACGGTATCAAATATTACCACATACTTTTCATACATATATTGAATAAATATATGATCTTCCTTCTTTAGTTAATTAATATGGTGAATTAAATTAAATTATTTAATAATGTCAAACCATCCTTGCACTGATGGGATAAATTACTTGATCAAGTTGTGCTTATAAATATGTTATTAGATATTTGATTAGACATTTTTTATAAATGTTCATTCATAACATAGTTTTCATATGTTCTTTTTATATATTGCCAGAACCAGTTTTAGGATCAATATTCCACTAGTTTCACTAACTTAACATACTCTGTATGTTATTGATTTTTCAGAACCTATTAAGGTTTTATTTGTGGATTCATTTGTTGATTACAATTAAAATAAATTACAATTATTAAGTTAAATTGAAACACACAGTGATGGGAACAGAGCTGTCTAATAATTTTTTAGACTTAATATTTTCATGTTTTATTTTTCAACACATAAGCTATGGAAATATGCTATTCATTTTGAGTAGTTTCTTCATGCAAGTTAGGTTTTATATATTACTTATGAATCTGACATTAAGAAGAATTGTATTTATAACTTTCATTTTCTACATTTTTGAATAATCAAATTATAAAGAAATTAAGTCTAAAATATGTCCATACTCACTCAAATCTAAAACTAAGGCAGTAATCATATCAGGTGGTAAAAAACCACTTTTCTTTCTGAATAAACATTATTTTCTAAGTAACACTAATGATTACACAAGAAAGTACATTGTCAGATTAAATTCTAAAAAGAGCCAGAGATACTTTCTAGCTATTTTCTTAATGACTACTATTTAAATATTTAAAATTAAGGGTTATAGAACTGTATGTTTTCCTACTTGTAAATTTCAGGGCATATTTTATTTTCTTTTTAAATTTAACTTTGTTGTTTTTTTGAGTTGGGGTCTCACACTAACACCCAGGGCAGAATGCAGTGGCACAATCACAGATCACCGCAATCTTGATCCCCTGGGCTCCGGCAATCCTTCCACCTCAGACTCTTGAGTATCTAGGACTACCCGTGTCACTATGCTCAGCTAATTTTTTTTTTATTTTTTGCAGAAATGAGGTCTTGCAATGTTGCTCAGGTTGGTCTTGAAATCCTGGGCTCAAGTGAACCTCCCACTTGGCCTCCCAAATTGCTAGGATATCAGGCATAAGCCAGACACATCTTTCTGTTTAAATTTCTTCTCATTGCTAAATGTTTTAGAAATTGGATAGAGCAAAACCAAAACTTAAAAAAAGATAAAAATAAACACCTAAACCAACTTTTTTAATTAAAATAACGGCAAAAGATATATCTATAAATTAAACACAGACTTTCTGAAATTTTACACCTTTAAATTGATGCAAGATGCCAATGTAAAGTATTCTATGAGGGTACTTTCTTTTTCCCCAAAGCATTTTCAGAAGGTAACTTAGCCAACATAGTGGTGTGCATATAACATGCTGCCTAATACAGACAGATGTTTTTGGATAGAATTTTCATTTAGTAAATATTTATTGATTTCTACTACTGTGTGTGAGGCACAGTGCTATATGCTACAAATTCAATAATAAGATATATAGAGTTTCTGTTTTCATGAAATTCACTGTTTACTGTGGAAATCAGACAAATAAAAGGGTATTTGTTACATGTGAAAAAGTAGATAATGTTTTTTCTACATGATACAAGATGACACCAAATCAAGTTAACGCTTTTTCTACTAGAAAGGGAACAGCAGAGAAAAGGAGGGCATTTTATTATCCTTTAAGAGAATAGACTGAAAGTTTTGCATACCAGTTTTACCACAAAGATATCTGTTGTACCCTGATTATAATAGTGAAAAATTGGTATGGATGTATGAATCATATTTATGCTGTAGGCAGCTGTAAAAATGAAATCAACAAACTGTACCTACAAATATCAGCATAGATAGCTCTCAAAAAGTAATATTGAGGCCGGGCTCAGTGACTCAGCCTATAATCCCGCACCTTTGGGAGGCTGAGGTGAGTGGATTGCCTGAGCCCGCGGGTTCGAGACCCACTTGGGCAATGAGACCTTATCTCAAAAATAAATCAAAAATCAGCTGGGTATGGTAGTGCATGCCTGTAACTCCGGCAACTTGGAAGACTGAGGCGGAAGGATCACTGGAGCCCAGCAGGTCGAGGCTGCGGTGGCCAGGAGCAGCCACTGCACTCCAGTCTGGGCAACAGAATGAGACTCCAACTCAAAAAAAAAAAGAAAAATAAATAATGAGCTTTAAAATTATAGAAGAATTCAATAACAGCATGAATGCAGTCTGATTATAGAATTAGTACATATAATCATACAACTGGACTGCCTGTTTCTACAATGTAGTATATCTCTGGTTGATGGAAATAAAGACTCTATCCTGGGTTCCACTAAGATGGCGATGGCACAGGGGGATTTGTGAGAATCTCCGAATGTGAGTTCTCAAAAAGACTCTTACTTTCTTCCTGCAGCCCCCTGTCCACCACCAGCTGCACTGGTACGAGGCCCGGGGACCTTCGGTCCCACTCAGGGCAGACATTGCACCTCCAGCTGCAGCTGCTCCTCTATATGTGACTCCCACCTGCTCAGGAATCCCAAGTCTCAGCTCCCTCCCTGGCTACATCATCTCACCCAGCACCCAGCACCAAACTGCCAGTCACCCAGGGAGACTCTGGGTGCCCGTCCCTCAGAGATACCAGTCCCATTTCTGGCCGAAGTTCCCTGTGAGGGACCCAGGGCCACCACCTGCCCTTTGGAGCTTTGGAGCTCTGGAGCCCCGGGCCCACCCTGGCTGAGGCACTCAGTGTGCGACCTCAAGCTTGTGTAAGGGAACAGAACCCCAAGCTTGTGTAAGGTGCTGATTGGAGGCTTCCAGCTCCAGAGAAAGGAATGAAAGTCAAAGTGAAGCTACCACCTCCGCCATTCTCCAAGCAGATTTGCATCTCCCTGCCCACCTATCAGAGCCTCCACCTCGGTTCCCATGGTGATGTTGTTAAACAGGAGACAAAGCCCTTCCCCTACGCTGAACAGACAGAGACAAGAGTCACAGACCTCCCAGGCAGCAGGCTAGCTGCTTGCAACAAAAACAAAGAGGAGAGGCTGGAGATCAGAGCTCAAGTGACTTTAGCTACTAAGGAAAGATTATAGAACTAGTCTGATCTATTATTTTGACCTTTGGTTTTATCATTCTGACTGTATGTTTTGCTCACTATTGTTTGCTTTCTAACTTACACTATCTGTTTCATGATCTTATTGGTCTATCTCTGTGTAGCTACCAGTATTCTTTAGGGAATTTTCCTTCTGTGTGTTTTTTTTTCACTTCTCTCCAGCCTTGTGTCTCATTTTCACCTGTTAGTTGGTATGTATGTCTGTTTTCTCTCTCACTCTTCTCTCTTTCTAACTTCCTGTTGACTGCACCTTCCTCCATTATTTTCCTCTTTTGTACCTCCTTTCGCTCCAGAGACCCAAGCTACATCCTGCTGAACAGACAGATAGTAAGGCAGTAGGAAATAGGTTCCAGTATGTGCATACACCTGTTGGTGGATGCTGTAATCAGCATATAGATTCTTAATCACAGTTACCCCCTAGTTAAAACCTCAAAACAGAGGACCCTCATAAGGAAGAACAGGAGATTATACAAGTGAAACAAAAGTAATCACAACTTCCCTGAAAAACAGAATTAAAGAAGGGGAGGGAAAGGGGGAGAGAGAGAGAAACCTACAAAAATAAAGAAAAACCAAAAGAAGAATATGGATCTCTCCCAGACCCCTGTGAGTGCAGACACTGACAAAACTGACTTCGGAATGCAAATAATGAAGAGCCCCTAGAATGACAAGTCTCAAACTACAAACTTAGATATCAAGACATTAATGGAGAAATTAAAAAGAATTGAGGAGCCGGGCTCGGTGGCTCAGCCTGTAATCCCACGCCTTTGGGAGGCTGAGGTGAGTGGATTGCCTGAGCCCGCAGATTCGAGACCCACCTGGGCAGCAAGACCTCATCTCTACAATAAATCAAAAAATCAGCCGGACATGGTAGCGCGCACCTGTAATTCCAGCTACTTGGAAGGCTGAGGCGGAAGGATCGCTGGAGCCCAGCAGGCCAAGGCTGCGGTGGCCAGAAGCATCCACTTCACTCCAGTCTGGGCAAGAGTGAGACTCCAACTCAAAAAAATAAAAAATAAAAAGAATTGAGGAAACTCAAGAAGAAACTAAGAAGGAGCTGATATCTGAGTTAACAGTAACAAAGAATACTGTGAATGAAATAAATAAAAACTGAGAAGCATGGAAAGCAGAATTACCCAAGCAGAAGAAAGAATCTCAGAGCTTGAGGACCAAAATATAGAACTAACCCAAACTCTTAAAAACACAGAAAACAAGCTCAAAAAGAGAAAAAAAAACCTTCGAGAGATGAGTAATTACTTCAAGAGACAGATCCTAAGAATAATTGGCCTTCCTGAAGCAGAAAGAGAAACAGAGACCACACTGGAACAAACCTTCCATAAGATCTTTCAAGAAAACTTCCCATATCTAATCAGTGATGCAAAAACTCAAACACAAAAAATTCAGAGAAGCCCTGCAAGACAACAAACAAGAAGACCAACTCCTAGACACATAATGATTCACCTAAACAAAGTAGGCATAAAAGAAAAAATCCTAGCCGGGCTCAGTGGCTCAGCCTGTAATCCCCTGCCTTTGGGAGGCTGAGGTGAGTGGATTGCCTGAGCCCGTGGGTTCGAGACACACCTGGGCAGCGAGACCTCATCTCTACAATAAATCAAAAAGTCAACCGGGCATGGTAGTGCATGCCTGTAATTCTGGCTCCTCGGAAGGCTGAGGTGGAAGGATCGCCGGAGCCCAGCAGGTCAAGGCTGCGGTGGCTGGGAGCAGCCACTGCACTCCAGTCTGGGCGACAGAGTGAGACTCCAACTCAAAAAAAAAAGAATCCACC
>NW_007261201.1:27561-30365 GCF_000164805.1 Carlito syrichta
AAAAAAAAAAAAAAAAGAAAAAATTCTAAAGGCAGCAAGAGAAAAAGTCCAGATCACCTACCAATAAGAATAGCAGAAGATTTATCTACAGAAACCCTGCAGGCTAGGAGAGCTTGGAGCCCTACCTTCAAAGTCCTAAAAAGATAAACAATTTCAACCTAGAATAAACTATCCAGCCAGATTAAGCTTCATCAGTGAGGGAGAATTAAAATCTTTCCCAGAAATCCAATCCCTAAGAACTTACACTGCCACCAAACCACCTCTACATGAAACACTCAAGAAAGTACTAAACACAGAAGAAAAGGGGAAAAAAAGAACAACGTTCTTCACAAGAGTACAGGAAAAAGAATAAAAAAGAATAAAATACACATGAACCAACCCCAAAAACAAAAGAAAGACAATAAACCAAGTAGAAGAACAACTCTATAAGAACAAAATGATAGGGACGAACTCTCACATTTCAATAATTAGCCTGAATGTGAATGGACTAAATGCACCACTGAAAAGGCATAGAATGGCAAAATGGATAAAATATCACCAGGCAACAATATACTGCCTTCAAGAGACCCATCTCACTAGAGAGGACATGCACAGACTCAAAGTAAGAGAATGGGAAACAAATTTTCAGGTGAATGGAACACAAAAGAAAGGAAGAAGCACGATCCTAATTTCAGACAAAATACCAATAAGATATCAAAAATTTAAAAAGATACATAGAGGCACTACGATAATGATAAAAGGTTCACTCCATCAACAAGAAATATCTATCCTAAACACACATGCACCTAACATAGGTACACCAACTTTTATAAAGCAACTCCTAGGAAAACTAAAGAAGGATATTGACTATAAAACCATCATAACTGGGGACTTTAATACCCGACTCACAACCCTAGACAGATCATTGGGACAAAAAACCAGCAATGAGATCCAGAACCTCAATGTAACTCTGGACCAAAGGGACTTAATTGATACCTACAGAACATTCCATCCAAAGACCAGAGAATAAACATTCTACTCATCACTGCATGGAACGTATTCCAAGGTCAACGACATAATTGACCATAAATCAAGCATAGGCAAATTTTAAAGGACTGAAATTCTACCATGCACCTTCTTGGACCATAGTGGAATAAAAATAAACATTAACACCAACAAGGTTCCCCCAAAACCCAAAAAGACATGGTCACTAAACAGCATAATGCTAAACAACCCCTGGGTCAATGATAAAATCAAAACAGAGATCAAAAGATACCTGGAAACAAATGAAAATGAAGAAACATCTTACCAAAATCTCTGGGATGCCTTAAAAGCTGTAGTAAGAGTGGAATTTATATCCCTACAAACACACATGAAGAAAAGGGAAGGAACACAAATTAACAGCCTAACAAGCCACCTAAAGAAGCTGGAAAAGCAAGACCACAAAAACCCTAATTTAGCAGAAGAATGCAGATCATCAAAATAAAAGGCCAAATCCAGGACATAGAAGACAAAAAGACAATACAAAAAATCAATGAAAAAAAACTGGTTTCTTCGAAAGGTTAAACAAGATCGATGGTCCCCTAGCTAGACTGACTGAGAAAAAGAAAGAAAAAACCCAAATATGCACAATCAGAAACACCAAAGATGAAGTCACATCTGACCCTGAAGAAATACAAAATATCATTAGAGACTACTATGTACACTTGTATGGAAACAAACTTCAAAACCTTAAGAAAATGGAGGACTTTCTGACCTCACTACAACCTACCTAGCTTGGAACAAGAAGAAATTGAGACCCTAAATAAACCAATAACAATCAAGGAGATTGACTATGTAATAAGAAAACTACCTGTTGGGAGCCAACATCTATAGCTACATGGCTGAGGCCTGTAAAGGCCCATCTGGAAGATTGCCTCTGACATAGGATATCAGTTATACCTATAATATTGGCGTGTGATTAGTGACCAGTGTGCATACATGGCAGTAAAACTTAGGAGTAAATCTCAATACACCTGATGGAAAGTGCACAGCAGAATTATTTTTCTCTGTCTTTCTAAGTTGTACTCCTTTTTCAAGACATTTTTAAACTTCTATTTCCTGGTAGACTGGTTAGTCAGTTCTTGTTCCCAAAAGCAGTTTCCCCTAGGGCTAAGATTAGAAACTAAATTACCATAATAGTTTTATCACTCTGCCTCTAGCCAGGCAGGAAGTTTTTTTTTTGTTTCGTTAATTAACGAAACTCTGCTCCAGCCCATGGCCATCGTCATGGTAACCATACATTTCCTTGTTCAAGAGTATGACAACTACCATAAGATTTATGAAAGAATTAGCTTAATAAGATATAGCATAGTATTAAAGTTCAATCATCAGATTATAGAAAAATTAAAGTTTAGATATATGAAACTCATATAAGTCATGGTAAGGTTTTGTAGAATTACAGGGCACTATGTTGAATCATAATAGGTTAATGGAATAAATAAAAATTAAGTCATTTAAGTAAACTTATAGATTATAGTATAGTGTTAAGTTAATAATATCAATCGTTAAAAAATATTAGGAGTCAGTGAACTTGGATTGAACCTAGAGTTAACTTAGAAAGTTTTTGTATTAATCAGGGTTTAGAACAAAGAGTATAATATGGACGATTTATTGAACATTATGGAAAACACTTTGAACAATCTGTATTGAAATCGTGCACCTGTGATTTTAATGTAAGTTTTGTGAAGCACATCATGCATCATGGAATTGAAATTGTTTGCTTGGAACTTGCAAGTCTCGTGATGGTCTTGTGATGCATAGTTTGTAAAGCGCGATATGCATGG
>NW_007261201.1:31442-32777 GCF_000164805.1 Carlito syrichta
GAGAAGGCAATCAGGGGTATCCAAATAGGAAAAAAGGAAGTCAAATTATCTCTCTTTGCAAATGACATGATCATGTACCTTGAAAACCCAAAAGAATCTGTCAAAAACCTTACACTGATAAAGGTCTTCGGCAAAGTCTCAGGTTATAAAATAAATGTGCAAAAGACAATCGTATTTCTTTACAGCAATAATAAACAAAGAGAAACCCAAATAAAAAACACAGTTCCATTCACATTATTCACCAAAAAAATGAAATACCTTGGCATTTTCCTAACCAGGGATGTGAAAGACCTTTAGAATGAAAATTACAAAACACTGCTCAAAGAAATCAAAGATGACACAAACAAATGGAAAAATATTCCATGCTCATGGATTGGAAGAATCAACATTGTGAAGATGTCCATCTTACCTAAGGCAATCTACAAATTCAATGCAATATCCATCAAATTACCAGCAACATTCTTCTCAGACCTAGAAAAAGCACAGGAATTCATATGGAAACACAAACGTCCAAGAATAACCAGAACAATCCTCAGCAAAAAAAATAAAGCAGGTGGTATCACTTTCCAGACTTCAAACTTTATTATAAAGCTCCAATCTTCAAAACAGCTTGGTATTGGTATAGGAACAAGTATATAGATCAATGGAATAGAATTGAGATTCCAGAAGCAAAACCTCAATTTCTCAACCAACTCATCTTCAACAAAGCCTCCACCACCTACCACTGGGGAGGGGAGAACCTATTCAGTAAACGGTGCTGGGAAAACTGACTGACAACATGCAGAAGATTGAAACAGGACCCCTATCTATCCCAGTACATAAAAATTAACTCCAAATGGATCAGAGACCTAAATGTAAAACCTCAAACCATAAGAACCTTAGAAAATGAAGGACATACCATCATGAAAATTGGAACTGGCATCCAATTCCTGAACAAAACCCAAAACCCACAGGCCATAAGGGATAAGATAGACAAGTGGGACCTCATTAAACTGACAAGCTTCTGCAAGGCCAAAGAAACCATCAAGAGTGCAGGGAGACAGCCTACAGACTGGGAAAAAGTATTTGCCAACACCAGATCTGACAAAGGCTTAACATCTTGGATTTACAAGGAACTCAAACGTGCTGAAAAGATAAAAACAAACAACAACATTATAAAATGGGAAAAAGATATGAACAGACACTTCACAAAGGAAGACATTCGAGCAGCCAACAGACACGTGAAGAAATGCTCAACCTCACTAATCATCAGGGAGGCGCAAATCAAAACCACACTGAGATACCACCTAACTCCAGTAAGAATGGCAATTATCAATAACTCAAAAAATAACTGTT
>NW_007261202.1:0-18028 GCF_000164805.1 Carlito syrichta
TAGATCTTAGAATATGTTCCATGTGGTGATGAGTAGAATGTGTATTCTGTGGTCTTTGGATGGAGTGTTCTGTAGGTATCAATTAAGTTCATTTGGTCCAAAGTCACATTGAGGTTCTGGATCTCCTTGCTGATTTTTTGTCCTGATGATCTGTCTAGCGTTGTGAGTGGGGTATTAAAGTCCCCAATTATGATGGTGTTAGAGTCAATATCTTTCTTTAGTTTTCCTAGAAGCTGCTTTATGAAAGTTGGTGCACCTATGTTGGGTGCATATATGTTTAGGATAGATATTTCTTGTTGATGGATTGAGCCTTTTATCATTATGTAGTGGCCTTCTGTATCTTTTTTGATTTTTAATAGCTTGAAGGGTATTTTGTCTGAAATTAAGATTGCTACATCTCCTTTCTTTTGTATTCCATTCGCCTGAAAGTTTGTTTCCCATCCTCTTACTTTGAGTCTGTGGGTGTCCTTTCTAGTGAGGTGAGTTTCTTGAAGGCAATAGATTGTTGCCTGATGATATTTTATCCATTTTGCCATTCTATGTCTTTTCAGTGGTGCATTTAGTCCATTCACATTTAGGCTAATAATTGAAATGCAAGAGTTGATCCCTGTCATAAGGTTCTTACAGAGTTGTTCCTGTTTGTTCCAGTGTGGCTTCTGTTTCTCTCTCTGCCTCAGGAAGTCCAATTACTCTTAGGTTTGGTCTCTTGATGTGATCATTCAACTCTTGCAGGTTTTATTCTGTCTTTTTGAGCTTTTTTTCTATACTTTTGACAGTTTGGGTTAGTTCTGTGTTTTGGTCTTCGAGCTCTGAGATTCTTTCTTCTGCTTGGCTGATTCTGCTTTCCATGCTTATTAGTCTGTTATTCATTTCCATCACAGTATTCTTTACTGCTGTCATTTCTGACATCAGCTCCTTCCTATTTTCCTCTTGTCTCTCCTCAGTTTTTTAAATTCTCTCCATTAATGTCTTGATGTCTGGGTTTGTTGCATGTAACCAGTCATTCTGGGGACTCTTCATTGTTTGTGTTCCAGAATCTGTTTCTCAGTATCTGATTTCCCAGGGGTCTGTGTAAGACCTATATTCTTCTTTTGGTTTTTCTTCATTTTGTGCGGTTTTTCCCCTCCCTACTTTTTCCTTCCCTCCACGTCACCGTCTTCTTTAATTCTGTTATTCAGGGGTAAAGGGATTGGTTTTACTTCTGTTTGTTCAATCTCCTATTCTTTATGTATGTCCTCTTACTTTGTTCAATTCTGAAGTTGCACTGTAGGTTGGAGGTGGTCCTTTTTGCAGTTTTGAGATTTACTTAAGGGGAGAGCTG
Source organism: Carlito syrichta (assembly GCF_000164805.1). Lineage (NCBI taxonomy): Eukaryota > Metazoa > Chordata > Mammalia > Primates > Tarsiidae > Carlito > Carlito syrichta. The sequence continues at coordinate 1,322 of NW_007261202.1, forward strand.
TGATTCAAAATCTGCCTGCAGGTCCTGGTATTCGCTGACAGGCGTGTGGATAATGTGGAACCCACTTCCCACTGCCCTGGAATCTGTCCGTGCAGTGGGGCTATAGGTTTACTTCCTGAAATAAAATGTGGTTAGCAGAGGGGAGAGAATGGAGCAGATAGTGGGTTGAAGATGGGAGTGGAGAGATAGAGGAGTAAGGGGGGAAACAAACGAGTGTGCCAACAAATAGAGAGAGAGGCCTATACTGAAACAGATAAAAACAATAGACCACAGCTACAGACGAACCAACTCTCATACAAAAAAAATAAAAATAAAAATAAAACGTATAGTGATGCTAACATACAAGCTAACCAACCACCTTGTTAGTGTGCTGTTCCTCTATACAAAGATATGGTTTACAGAGAGAAGAAAAGAGAAGAAAAGGAAAATGAAAAAAGAAAAAAGGGAACAATACAGTAGGAATAGAATTAAGTCATTAAACTAACAGAATCTATGAAGCACACTCTGAGACATTTCGTTTAAGTCCAATGTCCTTTCAGGTCTGATTTCTAGTTTTCTTTTCAAGCTGGTAAATTAGTTTGCAGTTAGGGTCAGTTGCCCCCGATCTGCTGTGAAGGACAGTTCAGATTGCCCTCAGTTCAGCACTCTGGTCTATGTCTGTATCAAGCTTGTTTCTCCCGTTTCGGTGTTGTTACCTTGAATCGCCAGCAGGTGGTGCTATCTCAGCTGCTCACCCCAGAGGGGGTGGTTTCTGACTGGAACAATATGGCTGCCTGCCTCTGAGCAGGCAACAGGAGCCTTACACTGGGCGGGCAGGACAGTCTCGGTTGCAGGAGAGGTGGCAGCGATCCCAGCAGATCTTCCCTGAAGGGGTTTGATGTGGATCGCCTCGGCCCAGGTAGTGTGATGTGCTAACTGTCACAGAGGCCGCGGCAGCAGTGGCAACGGCAGCAGTAGCGGGGGGAGGGGCTGCGGCAGCAGCGGCGGCGGCACTGTTTGCACAGCAGTAACTGTCCAGTCCATTGCGATGTCTCAGCGGTGGCAACGGCTGAGCTCTGTATGAAGAGCAGGTTGCGATGTTGGGGTCCCCAGCCCCCCGGGGTGAGAGTCAGAGACCTACTGCAGATCTCCTTTGCAGAGGGCTTCAGAGACTGGGTTGCCCGGTCGCCATCTTGCCGCTTCTCCTTAAATCACATTTTGAGAAAAAATGTGGTATATGGTGAACCTTAAGTTAACCACAAAATTAAAGTAACTAGGAATATCTTTTCTGAAACAATCACAAAAAATATAATTTATTCATCATGAATTCAATGTTGTTTTCACTTTTATTGTTGGTGCTATTCATTTGGAAATAACTTTTGAAGTTTTCCTAAATATATCTTGCAAATATACTATATAAGTTAAAAATGGAAAGTACATACCTCAGTTTTCACCTCATTTTTACAGAAGACTGAGAAAGAATGATAAGATTAAGAATTAATTATAAAGAAATTCCGATATCATTAAAGCAGGAGAAAAATTTTTAAAAAATTATAGTGGAAGACAAACAACTACATCTTCCTTTAAAACATATTTAACTTTAAAAATATGTCTTGTGACAACAAAAATACACATTCTTTTTAGTGAGCAAGAGGGATGGTGTAATTTATGTGAATTCTTAACACTAAACTTCTCTTCCACCAGAGAGTTGACTGCACTCCAATCTGGGAGACAGAGTGAGACTCCAACTCAAAAAAAAAAACCGAATAAGAAGTCAATGTGAGAAGTCCAGCTCCTCATCCAAACTGAGAAGCATAGCTTCATTTGCATTCACCCATAAAAAGAAACCAAAGATTGTGACAGAATTGACTTCTGATTCACGTAAGGGAGCCACAAAACCTCTGTGCGTCTCAAGTTACTGATCTGTGACATCGGAATGACTGCTCTAGCTATTTCACAGGTCTTTACTGAAGAAAAAGACAACACTATGAGAAAGAGTAATCTCAATATGTTAGAAAGTGGCACCAAACCAAGAGGGGAGGAATCGTAGTAAAATGTAGTTCCATGACCAAATAGTTTATGTGCCTGGAAAAATGGAAATAATACATGATTTCATTTCAGATGTTTCCCAGTGAAATGCTTGTTGGTATTTAGGGTAGGAAAATTATTCACTGTATGAGACTGCCCTTTGATTTGCAGGATTTTAAAATTTACATATTTTTTTAAATGGGGGGGTTCTTGCTATGCTGAGACTAGGCTGGTCTTGAACTCCTGGCCTCAAGCAATCTTCCCCCTCAGCCTCCCAAAGTGCTAGGTGTACAGGCATGAGTGACCACACCCGGCCTAAATTTAAATTTTTTAGAGATGAAGTCTCACTGTGTTGCCCAGGATGGAGTGCAGTGGCTCTTTACAGGCACAATCATAGTGCATTACAACCTCGAGTTCCTGGGCTCAAGTGATCCTCCTGCCTTAGCCTCCCAACTAGTTCTGTGCCACTGCAACCAGCTGATTTGTGGAATTTTTAATATCCCTATTTACCTCTTCTACATGCCAGTAATAACTCCCATGCAATATATTAATTCAATTTATGGACTCAAATTTTCCATGACCCTCTGGGGAGACCGTATGACCCTCCTTTGAGAACCACTGAAAGTCTATTACCATGTTGTTACAGGCAACATTAATTAAATACATGAACAATTTGTTTATGTATTTTTCCCTTTGAAGGACATCTTAACTGCTTGCAGTTTTGGCAATTATAAATAAAGTTTCTATGAAATATTTCTATGCAAATGTGTAGATGTAAGTTTTCAAATCAGTTGGTAAATACTCAGGCGTATGATTGCTGGATTATATGTTAAATTATGTTTAGCTTTGTAAGAAACTAACAAACTGTCTTCCAAAGTGGCTGGACCATTTTGTATTTCTACCAGCAATGAAAGAGAATTCCTGTTGTTCCAGCAACTGGCATGCAGTTTTTAAAAATCTATCTATCTATATATATATATAGTGATAAAGCATGCTCAGAAGTTTTTGGAGACAAAGTTATAACATTAAGAATAATGCTTTGAATTCCAACTCTTTTGCAGTATGGAAAGTAATTCTCCTATATAAATCTCTCAAGTTATACATAATCCAGGTTTTTGCTCAGATCAACTTTTTATTTTAGAAAAATTTTAGATTTACAGAAAAACCACGAGGATTGTACAGAGAGTTCCCAAACACCCTGCACCCAGTTTTTCATAGTATTAGCATCTTACATCAGTATGGTACTTTGTATAATTAGTAAACCAAAAATGAAAAATTGTTATTTGCCAAATTCCTACTTTCTTCGCATTTCTTTGCTTTTTCCCTAATGTCCTTTTTCTGCCCTGGTATCTTGCTCAGGAAGTCACAGCATATTTAATTCTTGTATCTCTTAGGCCCCTCTTAGCTGTGAAAGTTTCTCAGATTTTTTTTGTTTTTTGATGACATTGGGAGTTTTGTTCAGGTATTTTTTTAGCTTGTAGATGAATTGGGATTTGTCTGATGTTTTTCTCATGATTAGATTGGAGTTATGGGTTTTAGGGAGGAAGACCACCAAGGTAAAGTGCCATTTTAATGGCATTCTGTCAAGGTTGCACACTGTCAACATGACATATGATTGTTGATGGTGACCTTGATCCTCTGACTGAGGTAGTGTTTGTCAGGTTTTTCCACAGTGAAGTTACTCTCCCCACCTTTCCCCACCCCCAATACTGTGCTCCTTGGAAAAAAGCCACTTGCTCAGCCTACATTCAAGGACTGAGGAGTTAGACTTCCCTTCCTAGAGGGCATAATATCACGTAGGTTCTACATAACATTCAGGTAGAATTACTTTGAATTTTTCTGCATGGGAGGTTGGGCTCTTCTTCCCCAGTTATTCATTTATTCAATTATTTGCTTATACCAGTATAGACTTATGAATATTTATTTTACCCCTTGGATTATAACTTAGCACTACTTTATTTTGCTGCTTAAATATTCCAGTTTCGGTCATGGGGGGCTCTTTTAGTTGGTTCCTGTGTCTCTTTGACAGCCCCCTTCTCCAAATCATTGCATGTATGTGTGGGCTTTTTTTTTCTTTTAGCACTTCCTTACTTTTGACACTACAAGAGACTTCGAACTCATCTTGTATATTTCCTGCCCTAGTCTTAGAGGTCCAGTTCAAGTCCAAGAGGTCCTAGTCCAAGAGGCCCAGGTTCCTTTGATCAGATAATAATACTATTAGAAGCCAACATCTAGGTTTTAAGTGTGCTCCATGTTACTGGGGTGTTATTGCCTCTAGACCCTCTAAGCTACCAGAACAAGGTAATGTGAGTGCACACACTAACCAGTGTGTACACTTATATCTATAACTATTTCTATAGGTAACCATTTGTACCTATATTAAGCTAAACATGGGTTCACAATAAAGTCTCCAACTTCAGTCTATATCACATGGATCATTCTAGCTTTTTCTCTTGTTTATCTACAAACTCCACTCCAACAGTGAGAAACCAGACTCTCACCATCCACCATCCATTTACCTAACTTTACTTCTACTCTCTGGGTACAGTGGCATCCAATGGCGAACCTGTGATCTCACGAGAAGCAGCACTGTCAACTGGGGTAAAGTGCTTATGGGCAGTTTCTCTTGCTTTTAGTCTTATAGACCCACTCATTTCCAACGTTACCTAGGTTGGCACCTTTTCTCTCTCATCCCCTTCAGTAGGGCCATTTCATGTGTTTGCAATACAGTTAGATTGTTTTGTTACATTCTGTGTTCTTTCTTGAGATCTCACAACCTTCTAAATGATTTTTTGAACGTTCGAATACACTACCCTAAAAAAATCGGAATCATACAGTATGTAGCCTTTTCAGACTGGCTTCTTTCATTTAGTGATATGCATTTCTGATTTTGTGGCTTGACAGCTCATTTGATTTTGTGTCACTAAATGATATCTCATTGTCTGGGTGTACCATGGTTTGTTTGCATATTTTTCCCATTGAAGGCTATCTTAAGTGCTTCCATTTTTGGCAATTATAAATAAAGCTTCTATGAAACATTTGCATGCAAATGTGTAGATGTAAGTTTTCAAATCAGTTGGGTAAATACTCAGGCGTATGATTGCTGGATTATATGTTAAATTATGTTTAGCTTTGTAAGAAACTAACAAACTGTCTTCCAAAGTGGCTGTACCATTTTGTATTTCTACCAGCAATGAATGAGAATTCCTGTTGTTCTAGCAACTGGTATGTAGTTTAAAAATGTTTTTTAGCTATTCTAGTAAGTTTGCATTGATATCTCACTATTGTTTTAATTTGTAATTCCCTAATTATAAATGATGTTGAGCACTTTAAAATATAGTTATTTGTTATCTGATTATCTTCTTTGGTGATATATCTGTTCAGATATCTTTGTAAATTTTTAAACTGAGTTGTTTGTTTTCTTATAATTGAGTTTTAGGAATTTCTTTTAGTATTTTGGGTACAAGTTCTTTACCAGCTATATGTTTTACAAAATTTTCTCCTCATTTATGACTTTTAAAAAATCCTCTTAATAGTATCGTTCACAGAGCAGAAGGTTTTAATTTTAACAAGGTCTAACTTCAATTTTTTCATGGATTGTACCTTTGGTAATGTATCTAAAACTCATCACCAAGTCCAAGGTCATCTGGATTTTCTCCTAGGTTTTCTTCTAAAAGTTATAGTTTTGCATTTTAGGTTTATTATTCATTTAAAGTTTCATTTGTGAAAGGCATGCCGTCTGTGTCAATATTGTTGCTGTTTTTTGCACATGAGTGTCCAATTGCATCAGCACCATTTTTGTTGTTGTTGTTAAAGACCACTCTTTCTCCATGGAATTGCCTTTTGCATCTTTGTGATGGTAATGGCAGGCATTTTGTAATGAAGACACAATGACAATTTGTTAAACGTTTCAACTGATGTTTTGCAAGCATACTTTTTCTTCTTCCTATGAATACAAACATATCCGTCACTCTTTTTGGAAGTTCAGTCTTGACAGAGAGCACATATCTCTCATTTAATCTTGAAAACAATCCTACTGGGATAGAAAGTCTGAAAGGAACAAAGTGCTTTGGAAATAAGAAATGAAGAGCTCAATTCCTACTGGGTAGAATAAAATATGTTCTAAGTATATATCAGGCTTAGAGCAATGGAATACTCTTGCTGGAAAAACTAATTGAGGAAACCAGGGTAGCAGGATAATAAAGTAAGAGTGAAAACTGCAAAGGTTCCAAATGACAACAGTTTTGAAGAAAACCAGTTTGGTTGTTCAGACTTGGCACTGTACACCATAGGGAACACACTTGAGGCTAGAGCATGAGACTGACACAGAGAGATTGGCTTTTATGAATGTGATTTGTTGGAGCTACCAGGGTGGTTTGGAATAGGGTCAAGGCTGGGGAGCTTATTAAGAAGCTACTACAGCCGGGTTCCGTGGCTCAGGTAATCCCGCACTTAGGGAGGCCGAGGTGAGTGAATTGCCTGATCCTGCGGGTTCGAGACCAGCCCGGGCAACTTAGTGCGACCTCATCTCTACAATAAAAATAAAAAAAATTAGCCGGGCGTGGTAGTGCATGCCTGTAGTTCCAGCTCCTTGGAAGGCTGAGGGGGAAGGATCGCCAGAGCCCAGCAGGTCGGGGCTGCGGTGGCCGGGAGCAGCCACTGCACTCCAGTCTGGGTGGCTGAGTGAGACTCCAACTCAAGGAAAAAAAAAAAAGAAGCTACTACAATTGTTCAGGCAACAGTTACATAGGACAATGGCAGATAGAGCTGAGAGCAATGACAAGGACATTTGGAAGTTGGTAGAAAATGTATTGCAGGGACAGGAAAGGAAGTCAGGCATTTTTAGCAATTTGCTGCTTTTTTGTTGCAATCATCTGTCCAGAAATTAAGTCGCCGCTGCCACCTATTGGTGGATAAACTTCCCACTCTAATGTTCCCCCACATAGGAAGGGAAACATCTTACAGGAAATTGGCAAGAATGATGTTAATTTCTCTCACCCTCTTTAGTCAGCCTGTCCCCAAATATTTATTGAGTGCTGTCCAAATACTGAGGGAGCGGGGTGAAAAATATATGCCCTGCCTACAGGCTGGACATGTTTAGGATACGAGGGGATGCCCTCCCCCCAAAAAAACCCAGAGTGTATTTCTAAAAACTTGTGTGTTTATTCTTACACATTATAACTTCAGTCACCTTCAAAGTACTGTCCATTTGATGCAATGCGTCTATGGAGATGCTTTCCCCACTGCTCGAACAGTTTTTTGAACTAATTAATTTTGATGCCTTTTAGTGCTTCTGCTACTTTTTGTTTCACCCCTTCCACATTGACAAAACGTTTCCCTTTGAGGATTTTTTTCATCTGGGAAAACAAACACACAAAAATGTCACTTGGAGTGAGATCAAGTGAATAGGGAGGGTGGGGTCCAGGGTCATGCTGTTTTTGGCCAAAAACTTCTGAGCACTTAGCGGGGTGTGGGCAGATGCACTCGTCAACCACCCATCATGAAATAGGAAAATGCACTGAAAGGATCTCCAAAAACAAACAAATAAACAAACAAAAACACTGAAGCTGAACGCAGTCTCTCACAACCAAGTTAGCTGGTACACTGATGCCAATGGGTTCCTAGAACACTGACCTAGTGGAGGGAGCTTGTACTACAAGGGCCCACCCTCCAAAAGATAATTAAGATAATTCTGGTTTTTTCAGTCCTCCCTTGTATTACTGAGAGATAACCTATGTAAAGCAGTTACCTGTTAAACTGTTTAAATACAACGTGAGGTCCCAGAAGAAGAAATTTGATGGAACTACTAGTATTTGTTGCTGGCTGAAGGGGTGGTGGAGATGGAGCATCCAGAAAGGACATCACAGAAGGCAAGCCTTAGATGTGATTAAAGGGAGGCCCACCAGTCCAGTGTAACGAAGACAGCTTTCAACCTCAGTCTTTGGCGGCGTTTCCGACAAACTGGCTTGACAGTTAATTACCTCAAGCTTTAAGCTGGCTGTACTTTTCGGAATTGTATGAGATGCTATGAAGAGGATAAAAGCATCTCCTATCCCGAAAGCACATACTTGTTTGCAGTCAAAAGCACTCTGTGGACACAGAAAGCTGAAGATTCAGATCTTTCCAAAGAAATGAAAATGTGATTCGCATCGCTAGCAGACCGGAAACCGTGAGCAGTGATGTGAGTGTGCTGAAATGGAGTGGGGAATCAAATGGCAGCTGGCCTCTGGCTCTCCTGAAATCTCTGCTGTGGTATTTACTTGAAAAGAGCCTAAAATTGTCTAACCAGATGTGACAGTCACCTAGAGCGGCGAGTTATGACTCCCATCTTAGAGAGAGGAAGTGTAGGCTTGGAGAGAGCTCAGGACTCCCTTAAGGTTACACACCTAAGTGGTGGTCCTGGGATTTGAGGCCAGGTAGATCCATTTTCTCACTCCCACATTCAGGCGCTTCCTGTATGCCACTCTCAGTTGAGTGAGAACAGCTGAACAATACCGCATTAGTAAATTGCTGGCACCGTGTATTATGAGTGATTTTTATTATTTTAAGCACAAGCAGTTATAGTATTTAACAGCATTGTTAAATCGTCCATTTTGAAGTGATTACATACATTAAATTATAGTCATTATTTTATGTATTGTTTTTATGACATACATATCTGATCTCTCTTTCACCTTAATACATAGATTATTAAAATGTGCTCCCTCACTCTGTTATTTAGTGTCTCTTAAGATTTTCTTGTCATTGCCTCCCATTTTAGCATTTCAACAAATGCTGTCTTGTTTTCCCTTCAAGATCAGGCTGGTGTTCTTGATCAGTTTTACTTGGTATAGCATTTTTCATATGAAAGTTTATGAAACACTTTTAAATTCCAACCTTTTACTTTGTTTGAGTTATTTCCAATCACTTGAAAGGTTTATGTGCATTCAGCATAGGAAAAGCTTTTTGAAGGTTTGTCATGATTCAGTTACCTAAGAATATAACAATCTGTTTTTTATCTTTGTGTCTATCTCAGCTCAAAAATATGAACAGAATGTACTATGATGCAGTTGCTGTAGAATTATGAGTGTTATCTTTTACCTCTCCTTTTATTTAAGTATGCCACTTAGCTGATTCAAAACTCATAAAAGTAATGTAAGTTAGCTCAGGCTAAACATGTAAAAGAGGATGTAGAAAGACTTTTACAAATTAAACTTTGTATGTGTCCAAGGCAGCTCTTCTGTGAAGTCTCATTTGTTGCCTCCGTGGTCAGAGACTGTCAAACGTGGAAACAGCAAGCATCCTTCACCTAAGGAGAGGTGTGTTCTATAAATATACTGTATGATTCTCTTCTTGCCTGGTCTTGATTAAAAAAGAAATATGGATAAGGTGTCATGCACAGAGAGAAAGCAGTTTCCCAATTTGCATGACCCTAATCCTATTCTCTTTGTTTAGATGCTGCTCTGTAAAATGCTTTCTTTTTCCTGAGATGATAAGAAATACAGAATAATTACCACGCAGCATATCAAGCCAAAAGCTTCGTGTTACCTGTGGAAGTTGTAGGTTGTCATGAAACCAGTTTGCTCTAGGAAATAATTTAGTTAATAAATGTGCCTATTGCTTATTCATTTAGGTTACAAATAATACGACTCATTTTTCTTTTCTTTATTCTACTATATAATTGAATAAATCACATGAATATACACTCCGTGAGAATCTGAAGCCCTGGTAGCTAAAAAAGGAAAAATTAAAAACATATTTGAAAAATAATTTTAAGAAAGAACTTAGTAAAGTTGGAGCTATACTGGAAACAACTGCATGCCTTGCCATGTCTTCTCAAGTGGCTTTCATCTCTGCTAAAATCTCCTTGAGAGTAGCCAATTCTTTTTTAAAAATTAATTTTATTTATTTTTATTTTTATGTTTGAGTCAGAATCTCATTCTGGAGTGCAGTGTCACACTGTTCACCGCAACCGTGATCTACTGGACCCAGGTGATCCTTTTGCCTCAGTCTCCTGAGTAGTTGGGACTATAAGCACGTCACCACAACTGGTTAATTTTTCAACTTTTTTTTGTAGAGATGAGATCTTACTATGCTGTTCATACTGGTCTCGAACTCCTGGGCTCAAGAGATCCTCTCACCTTGACGTCCCAAAGTACTGGGATTACAGGCATGGCCCACCATGCCCAGCCAAATATAATTTTTTTTTAAGAGTTGGGATCTCGTTTTGTCACCCTGGCTGGAGTGGAATGGTGAAATCATGGCTCACCGCAGCCTCGATGTCCTTGGCTCAGACGATCCTTCCTCTTCAGCCTCTTGAGTAGCTGGGACTACAAGTACATACCACAATGCCCAGAGAGTAGCCAACTCAATGTCTCTCCCTTATAGAAAGGAATCAGGGAAATTAAGATGTGGGGTGTCAGAAGGGGAGGAGATAGCTCCCAGGGTTCCAGCAGACCCAACTGTTTTGTTTGAGCATCAAAAAGAAAGAAATAATTTTGTGGAGATTACTATTAACTTTATTCAAAAGGGGAAAATTATGTAGTATAATAAAGGAAAAGCTTGTGTGATTTAAAAATCATATTTGTAGAAAATACTATATATTGCTTAATCTATACTACATGCATAGGGAATGAAGTTGAGGCCAAATCAGACTGCAGAATATCAAGTAACAATCTTGCAACCTAGGATGTATGTGTGTGCACACAAAATTCTATGAATACAGACAAAAAAAGATGGGAAAGAAATTAATTGCCTGATCCCAGGGATTGAGACCAGCCTGGGCAACTTGGTGAGACCTTGTCTCTACAATTCATCAAAACATTAGCCCTGGGCATGGTGGCGTGCCCCTGTATTTCCAGCTACTTGGAAGGCAGACGCGGAAGTGTCGCCTTAGCACAGCAGGTCGAGGTCTCAGTGATCGTGTGTGTGCCACTGCAGTGCAGGCTCTGAAACAGAGAGAGACTCTGAATCAAAATAAGAAATAAAGAAAAGTCACAGTGACATATTATACACCAAGTTCTAGAGAAACATGGACATAAAAGACTGTATTAGTATAAGAAGCGGATGGTTCCATAAACTCAATACTGTTTTAATCATCTTGGGAGTTTTCCCAGGCCTTTGTGTTACTGTCCTGACCTGTTCCCCAACTTCAGAATTGAATTGAAGTCCTGGATTTCTAGTAGATAACTCCCAATGAATAATCTAAGCTGACCTGAAACAGGACTTCTATTTACCTTTTGTCAAGAGAATAACGTTATTGAAGAATGTACAAATATGTATAGAGATAAAGATGATGACTTAAAAAATCAGGCTTATATTATGAATATTTTAGGAAAGATGTCGCAATGTATCAATACTTGTGCCTTTTAAAATTTTGTCTTCTTTGATAACATGATTCTTTACCTCGAAAACCCAAGAGAACCTGTCAAAAACCTCCTTGCACTGATAAAAGACTTTGGCAAAGTTTCAGGGTATAAAATAAAGGTGCCAAATACAGTTGCATTCATATACACCAACATTAAATAAACAGAAACCCAAATAAAAAGCACAATCCCATTCACAATAGTCACAAGCACACATACACAAAAAATAGCTTGACATATTCCTAACCAGAGAAATCAAAGACCTGCACAACAAAAACTACCAAACACTGCTCAAATAAATCAAAGATGACACAAACAAATGGAAAAATATTCCATGCTCGTGAATTGGAAGAATCAACATTGTTAAGAAGTCCGTCCTATCCAAGGCAATCTACTGATTTCGTGCAGTACCCTTTAAATTACCAGCAGCATTCTTCTCAGACCTGGAAACAACAATACAAGAATTCATATCAACACAAACGATCACGAATAGCCAAAACAATCCTCAGCCAAAAACAAGCAACAGCAACAACAAAAAACCCAACGAAGTGAGAGGTATCACACTCCCAGACTTTAAACTTTATTGTAAAGCTACAATAAACAAACAGCCTGGTGTTGGTACAAGAACAGGCATATAGAGCAATAGAACAGGATACTGATTCCAGAAGCAAAGCCTCCATTTCTCAACCAACTCATCTTCGACAAAGCCTCCACCACCTACCACTGGAGAGAGGAGAACCTATTCAGTAAATGGTGCTGGGAAAACTGGCTGACCACATGCAGATTAAAACAAGACCCCTACCTATCGCCATACACACAAATCAACTCCAAATGAATCAAAGATCTAAATGTAAAACCTCAAACTATAAGAACCTTAGAAAATGCGGGAGATACCCTTATGGAAATTGGAACTGGCAAAAAAACCTAAGTGCCCATGCCATAAGAGATAAGATAGACAAGTGGGACCTCATCAAACTGACAAGCTTCTGCAGCCAAAGAAACCGTCAAGAGAGCGGGGAGACAACTCACAGACTGGGAAAAAATATTTGCCAATTGTATGTCTGACAAAGGCCTAACATCTAAGATCTACAAGGAACTCAAACATGCCAAAAAGAAAAAAACAAACAGCCCCATTACAAAGTGGACAAAAGATATGAATAGACACTTCTCAAAAAAAGACATATGAGCAGCCAATAGATACATGAAAAAATGCTCAGCCTCCCTAGTCATCAAAAAAATGCAAATTAAAACTACACTGAGATACCACTTAACTCCAGTCAGGATGGCCATCATCAATAACTCAAAAGACAACAGATGCTGGAGAGGATAGCGGGGTGTGGAGGGGAGGGGGCACTTCTACACTGTTGGTGGGAATGTAAACTAGTACAGCCTCTGTGGAAAACAGTTTGGTGATTCCTAAAAGATCTAAAAATCAACCTTCCATATGACCCCACAATCCCCCTACTGGCAATATACCCGAAGGAACTCAGATCACTCTATGAAAAAGATACCTGTACACGCATGTTTATTGCAGCATTATTTACAATAGCAAAAACATGGAACCAACCATGCTGTCCATCGAAAGAGGACTAGATTAAAAAAAAAAAAAAAGGTGGGGCAACCCCCTTGGGCCACACTCCATTTCCACTGTAGGAGCTTTTCTGTCCTCGCCATAAATCCTGCTCCAAAAAAAAGAAAGTGGTGCATATACATGATGGAATATTATACAGTCATAAAGAAGGACAAATTGGCTGGACTTGGTGGCTCAACCTGTAATCCTAGCACTTTGGGAGACCGAGGCAAGTGGATTGCCTGAGCCCTTGGGTTTGAGACCAGCCCAGACAACTCGGCGAGACCTCATCTCTACAATAAATAAAAAATTAGCCAGGTGTGGTCATGTGTGTCTGTAGTTCAGGCTACTTGGAAGGCTGAGGTGGAAGAATCGCCAGAACCCAGCATGTTGATGCTGGGCTGACTGTGAGCTTGCCACTGCACTCCAGCCTGGGTGATGGAGTGAGACTCCAACTCAAAAAAAAAGAAAAAAAAGTACAAAATTATGAACTTTGCAGCAACTTGGATGGACTTAGAGTCTCTAATACTGAGTGATCCATCACAGAAACAAAGAACCGAATACCATATGTTCTCACTCATAAGCGGACCTTGAACAGTTATCATAATAGTATAAGAAAGGGGTTGGCTGTAGTTGGAAACTGCCAGAGGAGGGGAGGGTGGGATTGGCAGTAGTGGGAAACTGCCAGGGAAGGGGGGCACATCTCATCAACAAGGTAGCTGCATAATGAATATTTGTTTACTTAACCTTGAATTGTACTCCACATCTCCAAAATTAAAAATTTTTTTACAAATTTTGTCTGCTTTAAAAAATGTTTGAAATCAACTATATTAAATTTGTAATTTGAAATGTTTAATAAGCTTTGTTGATGTTAAATATTTAGGGAGACTTTACCTGTGCAATTTATTAGCTAATGTATAAAGAAAATAAGTGTCTTAAATTTCAAGGCTTAAAAAGTAGCTTTTGAGACATACAACTTTAAAAAAAGAATATTTAAAATGTTAGTTAGTATATGAATACCTATTTTGACACAGATAATCCCTCTTTTATACATTTAACAGTAAGTTAGTGAGTGTTTCTGAAATAGTTTCAACATGGACACTTCAAGTGGCCTCTGAATTAACTAGCAAGAGGGGAGGCAAGAATTGTGTAGTTGGAGCAGTAGAAAGAAGTCAAGGGCGTACAATGAACACGATGAGGAACAAATGCAGCAGAACTTAGAGGCAGCATGTTTATTGATGATACAATTATTATTATTATTATTTTGAGTTGGAGTCTCACTCTGTCGCCCAGACTGGAAAGCAGCGGCGTGCTCCCGGCCACCGCAGCCTCGACCCGCCGGGCTCCGGCGATCCTTCCGCCTCAGCCTTCCAAGTGGCTGGAACTACAGGCGCGCGCTACCACGCCCGGCTGATTTTTTGATTTATTGTAGAGACGAGGTCTCGTCAAGTTGCCCGGGTGGGTCTCGAACCCACGGGCTCAGGCCATCCACTCGCCTCGGCCTCCCAAAGCACTGGGATGACAGGCTGAGCCACTGAGATGATACAATTATTGTGTTGGGGAACTAGATTCCTGAAGCTTGATGCTTCACAAAGACAAGGATTCTGTCTATTTTACCCACTCTTGTTGCTCTTTGGTGTTTCACTGCCGGGCCCATCGTTTGCATTTAAATAATTTTCATTGGCTGACTAGCATGAGTTTCAAGGACCACTTGCTTCAGAACTACCCAGAGCCCCTTAAGACGCAGATGGACAGAAACCTGCAGGGGGACAGGGTCCCCAGAGGTGTCGGAATCTGCCTTTGTCACGCGCCTCAACTCTCTCTCTCACGTGCTACACAGTCTGAGAACCACTCGAGACCAGCCTCTCTTCTCTGCCAGAGGGAAAACTGAGGCTGAGTCTGTTCAGGGTCACTTGGTCAATGGCGGCACCAGTTGTCAGGCTCTGGAAAATTCACTGTCTGTGTATAGAAAGCCGCTGTCAGGTTCTGCTTGGTTTTCCCAGGGTAGATAGTTGATGTGGACTTTATTTCACCCTGCTGTTTCTATATCACTTCTTCTCTAGTATTATTTCATACTGCATCTCCCCCATTGTTTTTCAAAGTCATCCCTCACTTATTATGTTCCTAATTAAAATCAGTATTTGAAACGCCTGCCAATGTCCGTGAACTTCTGATGTTTTCTTCTTTCACTTGATTAGAGCCGTGAGAGTTTATGCCACCTAACTAGGGCCTACAGACACTCTTTTAACCTAATTTTCTTTTCTTTTTTTGTCTTTGAGTAGGAGTCTCACTCTGTCACCCAGACCCGGTAGCGGCCACCGCAGCCTCAACCTGTTGGGATCAGGTGATCCTTCCACTCAGCCTCCCAAGTAGCTGGAGCAACAGGCACACGCCACCATGCCCGGCTACTCTTTTGATTAATTGTAGAGACGAGGTCTCCCCAAGCTGCCCAGTGAGCCACTGCCCCTGGGGGTTAACCTGATTTTCTAAGAAAGCTCTTCCTTGTCTCCTGTGGTGGAAGCAATTCCCTTGTGCTATTGTGTTTGTTTAGGACATACCAGATTCCTGTGCTCCCTGAATAGTGAAGTGACTGGAAATCGCAGTTGTCACCTGGATAACAATGTCCCCAAAAGAGTTTCATCCACAGGCATGATTGTCCAGGGCTCCTGGGAAGCTGGCCGTGTTTCCCCAGTCTCCTGGGCAGGTTGGAAATGCCCAAACTAGATAAACTTCACAAGAGTCGGGACTATTTTCCAGGATTTGTGACCGACAAGTTCTCTTTTTGTCAAGTAATTTAAGGTAGGGCAATGCCTAGTGAGTGATGGGGCTTCAGTCTCCCCGGTTATTCCTTCTCTCCTTCTTTCACCTGTTGCCAGTTTGCCTGTGAGGAAAATAACTCGCAATCCATCGATTAGCGAGCGATTTCAACATTTCTCAGTATACTTAATATAAAGTAGCAAAACAGGTTGACGCGTTACCACAATAATTGACAGAGCAGGGTTCGATCCGAGATGCTCACTTTATGTGAATCAGAACGAGTGACCTCAGCCTCGGTTTTGTAGTTAGCATCGACAAAACTTGGGGAGAATTTCCTAGCAAAGAAATCCAGGCGTCTGCGTTCTTGGGCGTGATGGCCAACCTTGGCGATTTCACTCGCAGGAGCGCTGGGACTGATGGCTCTTGGGGGGAACCCCAGGGAGGCTGGGACCTCGGCGCGGTGTCCGCGGGTCGAGTCCGGCTCCCTGGGTCTCCGCTCCGCCCCAGCCCAGGGGAGAGTGCGGTGCTGCGCCCGCGCAGAGCCGCCGTCGGGCAGGCTGGACCTCCCGGGCAGGTGGGCCCCGCCTCGGCGGGCGGGCTGGGTGCGCTCCCGAGGGAGCCGGGGTCTCGGCGGGAGAGGTGACCTCCGCAGCTTCCCACCGTGGGAATCCCGATCTCCGCGCGCTCCGGACCGAACCCGGGCACTATTCTGTCCAGACCCAGAAGCTGCTGGCTCTGTGACCCCCGGCCGGAGAAAGCCCTCGGCGAACCCGCGGTGCGTCGCGGCGGGGACCCTACTGGGCCCGTCCAGGGACGGCGACCGGAGAGCGAGCCGGTGTCCCGGGCCCGGGGAGGCAGCCGTGGGCAGCCCAGGGGCCAGACCGAGCCCCGGGCTCGGGCCCGCCGGAGCAGACGGCGCGGACGACCGAGGCCCCCCGCGCCGAGACACGCCTCGTCCCGGGGCCCCACGGCCCCAGGCGCCGCCCCGCCGCGTCCCCGCCCCGGACTCCCGAGGCGCGTCGGGCGAGG
>NW_007261202.1:18283-18791 GCF_000164805.1 Carlito syrichta
CGGGGCCGCCGCCCCTCTCCCGAGCCGCCGACCCCCGGTCCCCGCCTCGGGGTCCTCTCGGAGCCGCTGCTTCTCCTCCCGGCGCGGACATGCGGCCGGCCAAGCCAGGCGCCCCACTGCCCGCGCTCTTCCTGCTGGCGCTGGCTCTGTCCCCGCCCGGGATCCACGGGCGACCGCGGGTGCACAGGGGCGTGCGCGTCGCGGGCGAGGAGCCGAGGCCGCTGCTTCTCCTCCCCGCGGCCGAGGCGGGCGCGGTTCCCAGCGCCTCCCGGAGCGCAGGTAAGGTGGCTCAGCCTGTCATCCCAGCACTGTGGGAGGTCGAGGCGAGTGGATTGCCGGAGCCCACGGGTTCGAGACCCACCCGGGCAACTTGGCGAGACCGCGTCTCTACAATCAATCAAAAATGAGCCGGGCGGGTAGCGCACGCCTGTAGTTCAGCTACTTGGGAGGGGGAGGCGGAAGGATCGCCGGAGCCCAGCGGGGCGAGGCTGCGGCGGCCGGGAGCGGC
>NW_007261202.1:18811-70230 GCF_000164805.1 Carlito syrichta
AAAAAAAAGATGCCCTCGCCTCGGTTGATTCCTCTACCAGCCGGACAAGGCACTCCCTCCGAGAAGCCTGGGTGATCACTGCAGAGCAGAGAGCGTCTCCGCAGATAACCGGGTTCTCAGAGAAAGCGGTGATGAGTTTATTGGGGACAACATAGTTGAGATTTAAAGACCAAACCCCATCTAGCAAAGGAACCAGCTTTTGGTGCCCCTTCCCGGGCGTGAGAAGCCTTTTTGGAGACACACTGGCAGCGCAGCCCAAAGACTTGGGTTCCACTGCTCACCGGGGTCGCGCGCAGGTCGTGCACCTGTCAGCGCCCGGTTCCTGGGCCTTCCGGGGTTTGGAGGATTAACTGAGATTACTGCCCGCAGACACCCGCACGTGCTCGGGATGCCCCTTTGCTTTCCCCTTCAAGGGGGCTGCAGGGAACGGTCGGCGGGGAGGCGGATTTCGGCAGGCTGCGGTGGCTCGTGTTAGCTCGGACCTGTCCACCAGGTCGGTTTCGAAGGGCCCCAGGCGCGGCCGGCTGCTCTCAGACCCGCCTCGGGTGCTCAGGGTCCGGCCACTTCGATGCCCAAGGCAAGTGGGAGGGATGAGGAGGGAGGTAAAACAGCCTCCGCAGAGGGTCGCGGGACACCCAAAGGGAGAGAAGTCGTGCGAAGGCGGAGGACACTGGCCAGCCCAGGGAAAGGGGTCCGGGTGCGGCGGGGCCGCTGAGGATGGACTGGAGGGGGCTGCGGGACCCCAGGGCGGGAAGGAAGATGGCGAGGAAAGAAGAGAGACTCTGCAGACACAGAGCAAAGCGGAGCTGCTGGCCGAGGCTGGGAGAGAAAGAGCCCTTCTTCAGGGGCACTTCGTGGCTTCGCGCGCCTGGCTTGGCCAGAGAGCAAGCCCCGGGGGTCCCTCCGGATGCCAACAGCCTCCGCCTGGCTGCGGGGTCACAGCTCCCAGCCCCTGTCTGCCTCCCACTCCACTGCTCAAAAAGCAGAGAGGATTTTCTGATGATCATTTGTCTTTCACGATAGCTATCACGCAAATAGATGCTCACTAACTTCACAAACTCTGGTTCCTGCCCGTGCCCAGAGAAGCAGGCTGCAGAGGTCTGCGGTTCCGCAGCACGTGTGGGTGTGGAGGGCGGCAGCTAGTACACACCGGCATGGCCTGAGCCCGGGGTCCTGCGGTGGGTTGCCCAGCTGGTGGGTGGAGGACCTGGGCGGAGCCACTGCGCCCCCCTCCCCCTTTCCTCCCCTCCCCTTTCTCCCCCCCCCTTGGGGTCTGGCAGGGAGCGTGACCACAGCGTGGGGGTGCAATGATGTTGCCACACGGATCGTACATGTGGACTTAAAGTTACCATTAGCTCGAGTATCCGTCTCCGGTCACGAAACCGTCACTCTGGAAGGCGAAAGGAACGGGAGAAAGTCGCAGACTGCAAAACATTTGTGGGAACACGTTCATTCAGCCCTTCTGTTTCCCCTGGGTTGAGCAGATCTTTCCCACTGGATTCGGAGACAGTGAAGGCTCCCCGAAGTGAGTTACCAGGGATAAAATGGAACATTTTGTTAATAGTTACAATAAGAACGACAACCATCTAAAGTTTTGAAAAGCAAGATAGCTCGGTAGAAAGTGACCTGCGGGTCACCCACAAAGTCCCCTGCGTTCTGTAACTGTTTGCGGTGGTTTCATCATTTGTTTGCTGTGCTTTATACACGTGGGGAGACAAAGAATGGCCCGTGACATCTGTATCTGTGTCTGAGTGAAACACTTGGGCATGGATCAGGGACAAACTAGGACATGAGAACATAAGAATATGAAGGACAAGGTCCTAGCTAGATGTTCTCATGGGACACACTCAGGGACTGGCAGGAGGAACTTCTCCTGTTCATGCAGGAGGAACTCTCTCCCAGGTCCTGGAGGCCTGGGGCTCTCCCCCACCCCCAGGTGTGCTTGGAATCCTGCTCCCATAACCCTGCAGTGTCCTAAGAAACTCCATCACCCAGGCCTAATGTACATGTTCTGGGCTCTGACGTCTTTGCTGAACCTGCAATGGCGCATTCTCCCTTTTCAGTCAGGTAGGCGGTTTCCCTGAACACAGCTGTGAGGCTGGAGGTGGGAGGCTCATTTCCAGGCAGAAGCAAGAAAGGCCAGTGCGGGTGCCCTGAGGATTGTGGAGCTTAGGGCAAGGGGAGAGGTGTGTTAGGGCCATGGGAACACTCTGACTCACCATCCCTGACTTTTCTTTCTCCCACAGCCCATGTGCACGCATGGATCTGTCCGTTCATTTAGCTATGCCACACACATCTGAGGTCTCTCGGATGGTGGCTGGCTGTTCTTGAAGCACTCAACTCAGTTGAGCTACATCCTGCTTTCACCGTCTCTCAGATCTGGTCCTCCTGTCTTGGTGTCCTTCCCCCATCCTCATGAGAGTGTTACAGTGACCTTCTGGGTCACTCTGTCCAATGCCCTTGCCAGTCTGTCTTATGGTGATAAGAATCAGAAAGTGCGTGTTTTCGGAACCTGCACCCCTGCCCTCTTATTCCTGTGATCTCCTTCCATTGTCTTTGAGTGTCACACCAGCAGAACGGAGCAAACCAGGAACTCTCTGGCAAGAGAAAGGGGGTGTTAGGATACCCACCCAGTGAAAGAAAGATGAGATCAGAAGGCGGAGAAATGGGCTATCATGGGAGGAGAGAAGAGGTTCGGAGGAGTTTTTGACAGAAAATAAATTGGTGTGAAATGTGGAAGATGGAAGCGTAAGAGGGACTATTAGCAAGTATTGATGTGTGCGGCATCTTCTTCACTACTGCTGCCTTTTCAAGAGATTTCAATAAACATTTACCTTATTTCTGCAGGCTTTCTGGAGGAAGATGTGTGTAGTGCTTGGGCTGTTGTTGTTCTGATGTAAAACCTTGCAGACTTGGAGCTTAGGAAGAGAACGTGAAGGTCATTTTGGCGAGGTGATTCTGAACAGGTGCAAATGAACCTTCTTCATCAGGAGTGTGAGGCTGGTCACTCCCTGGTTACAAGACTGCAGTGGCTTCTCTTGATTTTCCAAGACAGTCCCAACTTCTCTTGAAGGGAGGACATTCAAGTTCCTTTGTGACCACCCCACCTACCTTTCTGTGGCTCTCACAGGGGCTGCTGTGTCTCTGGGTCCGTCGCATGCTTCACACCTGCCCCTCTGACTGTGCTTATATTCTTCGGCCGTCTCCGGGAATGTGCTCCCCTTACTCTGCCTGTTGTTGGAATTCGATCTGTTCACCTTGACCCTCTTCCATTGTGATATCTTTGCAGTTGTTTATGGGTACAAAAATACTTAAACCCTACATTCACTTTCAATGCCCACTACCCCCCCCCGCAGATCTAATAAAACTTTTGAAAGTCCCAGATATACTTGAACACTATGGGACTTGTGTAATAATGGAATTTTATTTGTACAACCCAAATTCCTTCTACTGTAAGTCTGTGACTATTATATCTGCTCACTTAGTCATACCTGGTGGGTAACACTTTCTTCCACATAAATAATATATATATATATTTTGCTACTTTGCGTATCTCCAGGGAGGGGATATAGATAGGTACTTCAAAAATATATTTTTATGATATATATTTAAGACTGCAACATGATGTTTTGACACATGCATACATAGGAAATGATTACTACAGTCAAACAAATGAACATATTCATCACCGTCCACTTTAATATTTATATTTTATTTGCAGTTATGTGAGGCTGTTTGATGCACTGAAAACTGTTAGCATGGGAAGAGGTCAAGGTGGAAAGGTCTTACATGCTTTTTTGACAGGTATATTTGGCAGTTGCTATGACCAGAAGTTTGTTAGGCATGGTAGCTAGCTGCTGTGATCATAAGCACTCGTGAATAGCCAGAGCTAACTTATATGAATGATTTTCTGCCCACTCACAGTGTTCCAGGCAATAATTGTTGCTTGTTTGCAGGAGCTCATTTATCTAGCTGCTAAGTTAGGAAACTCTACAGAAGTTGACAGAATCACTCTGAGGGATCCTCTCTCCCTGGAATGGTCAGTCCCAGTGAACTACTTTCCAATTGCATATTGGTTAGGAAAACTAGGGTTTTATTTTTATTTTATCTTATTATTTTTTATTATAAAGATGTGGGGTACAATTCAGGGTTAGGTGTATAATGTTGATTATGCAGGTCCCTTACTGATGAGGTATGCCCCTCCCTCCCCTAGCAGTTTCCCTCAACTGCCAATCCCGAAAATTAGGATTTAAAAAATTCCTTTTTGTTGTTACTTTTTCCCTTGGTCTTCAGTTTATTGTTGGAAATGAATTGTACAGCACTGAAGAGCAGACTTCTAAGATTTTTGCAGCTGTGTGGGAGAAGGGTAGAAAAATGTGACCAGGTGATGTTTCCTTCTGCGTCTGTGATTGTAGGGAACATCACAGCAATGTAAAGTAGCATTCTGGAGTTTAGACGTTTGTTATAACCCTAATTCTGTATCTACTAACATACCCTGTCAAAAAATAGTAGCTATACAACTTACGTCATGTTTGAAAAACGTATAATCTTTTACATATTAATAGATTAAAAAGATTTTTTTGAATCTGAGTCTCACTCTGTCGCCCAGGCTGGAGTGCAGTGGCACGATCACAGCTCACCACAGCTTGATCTCTTGGCCTAAGGCAATTCTACTGCCTCAACTTCCTGAGTAGCTGGGACTACAGGCGTGCACCACCACCCCCGGCTAGAATTTATTAAAATGCGATTTACTTGGAGTTATTGTTGGTCTTTTTGATTAGACCATCTTTTTCAGTAATGATTTATTTCTTTGTTGAACATAGCATTTTTCTTCCTATATCACTCCTCATACTGTAACTCATATTAGTCTGATGCTACATTATTATATCTGCTTGAGTGTGAGTCCCTTTAAGTTGAGCACTGATGGTTATGCTGTTTTAATACTTTATAACCCACCAATTTCACCATAGCAAGACTACTTTAAGGAAGAATCATTTTTACTTTTTAGAAGGAATTAAATTTTTCAAAAGAAACTTTGAGTGTTAATATCTTTTTTTTTGGGAGGGTTGGAGTCTCACTCTGTCACCCAGGCAGGAGTGCAGTGGCACACTCACGGCCACCCGAGCATTGACCTGCTGGGCTCAGACAATCCTTCTGCTTCAGCCTTCCAAATAGCTGGAATCACGGGCATGCGCCACCATGACTGGCTAATTTTTAAAATTATTGTAGAGAAGAGGTCTTGCCAAGTTGCCCAGGCTTGTTTTGAACTCCTGGACTAAGACAAAGCAACTTGTTAAGTCCTGCAGGAAGGAAACTTTATGAAACAATCATCCAATTTTTTAAAAAATCGGATCATTTATTTGCATCTTACAGAATTAGGTTTTGAAGCATCCACTTTGGAAAACATTGTTTCAGCCACTGCGTGTAGGCCAGCTTACCTTCAGCAGCTGGGAGACCCTAGGAGAAAAGGCTGGGCTGTAACAAAGTCATGAAGGTGAGAACTGAAGTGGTCCAAGGGTGGGCCTGCTTCAGGAGAGTGAGAACCACGAGGGCAGCTAGTCACAAAGGCCCACTCTTGTTCCCTGGAAAAGCACTTATCTGGAGATGAGTTCAATCAAATGACAAGTTAATCATCTAAAATTCAAGTGCTGTTCTTGAAGCGTGCGTCGATTGTGAGTATCTTGCTCTCCTGTTAATATTTTGTATTTTAACATATGAACATTCGACTTTGCTTAAATTCTACAGAATACATAATTACTATTCACTTTGATTCATCTACATGTCTACTTCATGCTTGATAGGCTATCTTTTCTCTGTGGACATACGATAAATTATGTAAGCCAACTGTTAAAGACAATGTCTTTTCGCTTTTTTAAGAGGTAGTTACTTGTGAGAAAACAAGAAAGCAAAAATACTAAAAAGTTAAAACTCTGAAAGATGAATAATTCTGGATGATAGTTTGTTAATTAATACTATCTATTGTTAATACTAGTTTGTTATTCATACGTATTATTAGTGCTAGTTTATTATTAATAACATCAATAACTCAAAAAACAACAGATACTGGAGAGGATGCGGGGGAAAAGGGAACACTTCTGCACTGTTGGTGGAAGTGTAAACTAGTGCAACCTCTGTAGAAAATAGTTTGGAGATTCCTAAAAGATCTAAAAATCGACCTTCTATATGACCCCACAATCCCCTTACTGGGAATATACCCAGAAGAACTCAAATCACTCTATAAAAAAGATACCTGCACATGCATGTTTATCACAGCACTGTTCACAGTAGCAAGAACATGGAACCAATTGTGTTGCCCATCAAAAGAGGACTGGATTTAAAAAAATTGGTACATATACACAATGGAATATTATGCAGCCATGAAGAAGGACAAAATCATGAACTTTGCAGCAACCTGGATGGACTTAGAGTCTATAATACTGAGTGATCTTTCACAGAAACAAAGAACTGAGTATCACATGTTCTCACTCATAGGCAAACCTTGAACAATTATCATAATACTATAAGAAAATGATTGACAGTTACAGGAAACTGCTGAGAGGGGAGTGGGAAAGCGGGATTGCCAGTACTGGGAATCTGCCTGGGGAACAGGGGGGCACACCTCTTCAACAAAGGTACCTGCATAATGAACATTTGTTTACCTAACCCTGAACTGTACCCCACATCTTTAAAATAAAAAAGGTAATATTCATTAAAAAAAAGAAACTCTGAAAGATGAGTAATTCTAGATGATTGTTTATTAACAAATCATATTTATTGTCAATACTAGTTTATTATTCATACTTATTATTAATACTACTAAAGCTTTCCAATACTTTCATGGCTATGGATCATTTCCATGAGACAGAAAACACTGGTTCTAGGCTTGCTGTGGACCCTGGGCAGGGTGTATCTCTGAGTTCCAAGTGTCTCATCTGTGCCATGGGGATGAGCCCATCATGGGCTTCTTGTGAAGACTGAACAACAGAGGAGGGGTGAGGAGGACCCGACAGGACTCCTGGTCTGGAAGCTGAGGACGGCTGGCTTCTTGCTCTCTCAAAGCACACGTAGCATCAGCCATGGTGAATCTGAAACGATAAATGTCATCATGACAGCTTCAAAGCTGGGCTATATTTATTTATAAGAGATTTTCTATTGCCAGAAGATATGCCTGATGCTAAGAAAGGAAAAACACAACTTTCTGTTGGGTTTGGAATATTATCTGCTTAAACTAAATGCATAAATGTTTTTGTGACCCTTCTCTGTGTTCCCTCATAGATTTCAAAGCAAAATCTTATTTAAACAGGGCAGGATTTATAGTCTGAAATGTAAGTTAAAAGAATACAAATCGATTACTATGTTAAAGAATTACTCATTACTACTGCATAAATTGACAAAGTGTTAAAATAGCCACTTCTTAAAAAATTCTTCACAAATAGAATGAATATAAAATATACTTCAAAAGAATCCTAACATATGCTAGGTTATGTGGGCACTGAAGAGTAAACTTGCTTATTCCATACATTGACAAGTTAAATTTTGGTTCAATTGTATTATTGTATTATTACAGCTTGTTGCCTTTATCAAGCCAATATTATAAACCCACATATAAAATATTTCCTGTGAGTACTTGTTCTATTTTATTATCCAGTCAAATATTTTAAATTACTTTGGTAAATACCAGTTGTGGTGGCTCACACCTGTAATCCCAACACTTTGGGGGCCAGAAGTGGGAGGATCATTTAAGCTCATGAATTTGAGACCAGATTGGGCAACATAGTGAGACCTCATCTCTACCAAAAAAAAAGTCAAGTGTGGTGTGGCATGTGCTTGTAGTCCCAGGCATTCTGGAGGCTGAAGTGGAAGGCTCATGTACTCCAGCCTCGGTGTCAAAGTGAGACCTCCCCAACTCAAAAAAAATTACTTTGGTAAAATTTTTAACATATGATAATTAGGTAACAATTACACGTTTCAAAAATTGTTCACAGTACGGTGTTTTGAAACACACTGGAGAACTCTTGCTGTGTAAAGAATTCCATTGCCTCATCTGGGAAGCAATATATTCTATTTTTAAAAAGTTAATCTAAAATTATTATAGAAGATTACAAGGAGAGATTTAAGTTTTCCTGTAACATTTTTTTCTGTGTTGTTGCCAGAGGATATAAAGCAAATACAACCAGGTTGGCATTCTCCCTGGGATCTGTCATCACCCGTGTTAAAAAATGTACCTGGGATTAGTTTTCAGTAGGGATGTTGGTGAGACATGAAGACATGGAAATGACCGTCACGAAGGAAGAAGTTTATCCTCATGGGTCCTTAAAAACAGCAGGCACAGCGCACCTCACACGGCCACATGGGGAAGCACCAGGGGAAGCTAGGAGGAAGAAGGAATGGGGCAGGTGTGGGGAAGAGCTTGTATTGTGATTTCTGCAGGGAAGTCAAGGCAGGGTAAACAAACTCGGAACTGGCCGGTTTGAATGATTTCAGTGGGCTCTGGAGCAAGGGCTGTCTCTCGCTGTCTGGTACCCGGCCCTGGGGTGATTAGGACAGAGGAATATTGGCATGGAGTCTGAGAGTCTCACAGGGGAGATGATGAGAGGTCTGGGCTCTGGTTTGCAAATGAAAGGTGAGCTTGAAGGTGAGCCCTTTACCCTCTCTAGAATTGGCTAGCCTTGGGAGGGGCAGACTCTCCATGATCAGCAAGGCCCAAAGGTGTCAAAGCATCAGAAACATAGATAATAAGAAGGATGATTCATGTAACCCGCTGGGCACAGTCTACCTTCTTTGCCAACCTTGCCCGGTCCTCCGTCATCCGTTCCTGCCCACGGTGCCGACTGTTCCCCACATAATACCCTGTGGGGAGTTGGTCTTTATCTTACTTGGTCTCTTGTGTGCTTTGCTGTGGTTGGCCCTTCTCTGTCCTCTTTAAATGATTCCTGTCTCCACACTTATTCTTACTGTGTTCTCTTGCTTCTCTGACCACATCTTCTTCCTCTCCCTAAACACCTCTTCTTTGGCCGCCCTTTAAGCGTTTGTCCACCCCAGGGTTCCATGCTTATCCTTGGAGTTTTCATACATGAAGTGTCCTGTTATGTGATTTCTGTGCATTCTTCTAGTTCCAACTATTGCTTGTGCATGACTGATTCTGAAACGTACTTCCTTCCTTTGTCTTTTCCTTGTTTTTACAATTCATATATCCGCTCTCTGTGGAATATCTCCACTCTAGGAATCTCAAACTTGACCTTTTCCTGTAGGAACCTGTGCTCTGTTCTCTCGTCCTTCGTTTCTGGCAGGTATTTTTTGCTTCTTGGAGATTGTGCTTTTAGGGTGGTGTGAATTTACCACTAGATTAATAGCCCTCTAGGGTTTCCCGGTCACTCGGTTTGTTGATAAGGCTTCTAGCTGCTTGATCCAAGAACATCATTAAGACTGGATTCTGTGTTTTCTGCTAGTACTGATCTACTGTCATTTGATTGTCATTCTTAATAATTGATTGCACATAAAGAAATTATCAGGGTTAGCCGGGCTCGGTGGCTCAGCCTGTCATCCCGCGCCTTTGGGAGGCTGAGGTGAGTGGATTGCCTGAGCCCGCGGGTTCGAGACCCGCCTGGGCAGCGAGACCTCATCTCTACAATAAATCAAAAAATCAGCCGGGCATGTGGTAGCGCGCGCCTGTAACTCTGGCTACTCGGAAGGCTGAGGCGGAAGGATCGCCGGAGCCCAGCAGGTCGAGGCTGCGGTGGCTGGGAGCAACCACTGCGCTCCAGTCTGGGTGACAGAGTGACTCCAACTCAAAAAAAAAAAAATTATCAGGGTGTAAAATGCTGTATAACTATTGGTTTTTGAAATGTTTTTAGCATTTTTGTAAGAATCTCGCTTGTGTTTTTAAGTTTCTATGGAAATGATAATTTTAAATCTGGGAGAGGGATTAACTAGATTAAACCAGAAACAGAATAAATCATTTTCATGAGATTAGTCTTCAAATAAAATGGCTAAAGTTTAAATTTTAAACATGAATTGGCCTGTGATTTAAAACCAGAAGGAAATCTACTTTGCAACACGATTTTGTAGTTTTTCAAGGTCTCTGGATTCATTTAATACTTTGTCTTTCATGTAAAGTTAGAATTTTGTCATAATATTTTATAACATAGGACTTGGAAAGGACTTTAGGAATTATTTATTTTGTCTACCTCAATTTATAAAAGAAATTCAAGACATTTTTGTAGGTATCCCTTGACACAGAATTTTACTTTGAGAAGGCAAAGCGTGGCCATCTGGTCTTAAGAGAGGACAGTAGGCACAGTTGGGTACAGAGTATGAATCGATATGACTATATATTTGAATTCAGACCACTTAAAACGAATCTTTGTTGTTCTTGTAATATCACCAGTGAAATGTTACAGATACTGTACATTCTAAAAATATATTCTATTAAGCACCATGGTCCAATTTCTTAGAAATAATTTAAACACTAGATGTAGTCAAAATCAAGTCACTTATTTACATCACACATATATTTTCTTGTACTGTCAGTTGAGAGACCCTAGAGGCAACTACACCCTAGGAGCAAGGAGCACTGCAAGTGTCCAGATCTTGGTTTCTAGTGCCCTTCTCCAATAAAAAATAACCAGGGCTTCTTGGAGAAATCCCAGATACTAGGACAAGGACAAGAAATAATACAAGATAAGCCTGGAGTCTCTGGGAGTGGCAGGAATTTTAAAAAGTGATAAGAATACAAAGTAATAAAAACTCCCTTACTGACAGGGTCAAAGGGACAAAGGAGCCAACTAAAACATTTCTTCATGACCAAAGTTGGAATCATCTGAGCAACAAAATAAAGAAAGTGTATTAGATTAATAACGTATAACCCAAAGTATAAAGTAAATATCCACGAGTTCCCTACTGGCATAAATTAACAGTTGGATAAATAAATGGATAACTGAGAGGAAAGAGGCAAGTCTCCCATAAAGAAGAATTCTTAGTTATTTGTGTAGATACTGCATCCTCAAGGAAAAGAAGTCTAACTCCTCAACCCTGAAATGTGGACTGAGCATAGTGACCTCTTTCCGAGGAGTGCAGTAGTGAGAAGGAAGAAGAGTAAATTCACAGTGGAGAAACCTGACAAACACTACCTCAGCCAGGTGATCAAGGTCAACATTAACAAACATATGTCATGAGGATCATGTGAACCCTTGGCAGGGTGTGATTAAAATAGTACTTTACCTTGGTGGTCTTCCTCTCTAAAACCCATAACCCTGGCCTGTGATTTAAAACCAGAAGGAAGTCTACTTTACATTTCCTGGCCTGTGATTTAAAATCAGAAGGAAATCTACCCTGGTTTAATCATGAGAAAGACCTCAGATAAATCTCAAATGAGAGACGTTCTACAAAATACCCGATCAGGATTCCTCAAAACAGTTAAAATAATCAGAAGCAACAAAATTTTTAGAAACTGTCACAGCCAGGAGGAGCCAAAGAAGACATGACAACTAAGTGTAATATGGATCTTGGGACAGAAAAAATATACTAAAAAAAGACATTAAGCAAAAACTAATAAATGAAGTATGGACTGTAGTGATTAATAATATATTGATTCATTAATTGCAAAAAATGTACCGTAATAATGTAAATGACAATACTAGGAGAAACTGGTTGTAGGGTATAGGGGAATGGTCTGTACTTTTCTGTGCATTTAAAACTGTTCAGTAATAAAAATCTTATTTGAAAATATTATATCACTCTTGAAAGCAGTTGACATCTTTCCAAACATTCTGTTTTTAGTTTCAGGATGTAAATTCTGTCTATTTAAGCTATTTGCGATGAAAAAATAATTAAAAGCATGCTGAAGTTCTAATGCTCCTATGACTCAGAATGTGACTTTATTAGGAAATAGGGTCGTTGCAGATATTTTGGTTAAGATGAGATCGTGTGGAGTTGAGTGGGTCCTTAATTCAGTATCACTGGTGTCCCTGAGAGATGGCAGACATGTGGAGATACAGAGATATGGGACAACTCCATGTACTAATGAAGGCAGAGGGTGGAATGATGCATCTACAAGCCAAAAAATGACAAAGATTGCCAGGAACCACCGGAAGCTGGAAAAAGCAAAGCAAAGTCCTTCCCTGGAGCCTTCAGAGGGAGCGTGGTCCTGCCCATATCTTGGTTTCAGACTTCTAACCCCCCAGAATTGTGAGACAATAAGTCTCTTTTGATGTAAACCATCCAGTTGGTAGAACTTTGTTATGGCAGGCCTAGGAAACGAGTACACAATACAGTGCTTTTTCTTTTTTTAATTTTTTTTCCTTTTATCAGCCTGCTAACTGGACATAGTATCTTAAGGCAGATACATTTGTATTGATTCTGTATGTAAAGCAGAAGAGAGTATTTACAAGTATTCAACTCTGTCTTTGCAGCTCAAAAGCAGCCAAAGACAATATGTATGAAATAGGGGTATGCCCAATATGGTGTGTTCTAGTTTTTTAAAAGTCCAAGCCTTTAGCCGGGGCTGGCCTGCATTTCTAGAAAGCTCCCAGAAGATGCGATGCTGTTGGTCTGTAGAACATACCTTAAATAGCAAAAATTTAGAAAATAATAAGCAACCAGTTTGACTCACTTTTTGATACTGTGTATAATTTGCAGCCCTTAAATGGCCTTAGGATTCATAAAAAGTTACATGAAAAAGAGAGTTACACAAGTACAACTGTCTATTTAAATATGTTAAACTCTACTAGAAAAGGCATAATATAAAACCATGAATTTATAAATATTTATACATATACAAGTATATATTAGTACAGATGCCATATAACTATACAAGGAAAGAGGAAGGTACACATTATATGACAGTTTATTTTTAAGTACTTTAAAATTAGTATTTTTAAAAAGTATTGCTTGAATGTGGTTACAAGTCAGCTGGCTTTTCTACCATCTATTTAATAAATTTGAATTTTTCTCCTCTTACCATCTGCAGTTCTCTCAGCACTGAATTAAAACAGGTAACTTTTTATTTTTGAAAATAGAACTGTTTTTAATATGATGAAAAAAGATTAATAGTCCTAGTCTTTAAGCAAAAGAAATAACTCAAAGAACTATACAGCAAGCATTTTCATTTAAGTACCTAATGTCATGCTAGATTAAGACATAAATAATGTACCTCATAAAGGACTGAGGGTCAGTTAACATGCCTTTGTCAAGAGTAAATCATAGCAAAAAAATCATTATCTTTATGATAAGATAGTCAAGCTATATGTAGGTAGAAGCAAACAATAAACATTTTCAATTATTTTATTTTATTTTTGAGTTGGTGTCTCACTCTGTCACCCAGACTGGAGTGCAGTGGCCGCTCCCGGCCAACGCAGCCTCGACCTGCTGGGCTCCGGCGATCCTTCCGCCTCAGTCTTCCGAGTAACTGGAACTATAAGCGCACGCTACCATGCCCGGCTCATTTTTTGATTTATTGTAGAGATGAGGTCTTGCCAAGTTGCCCAGGTGGGTCTCGAACCTGCAGGCTCAGGCAATCCTCTCACCTCAGCCTCCCAAAGTGCTGGGATTACAGGCTGAGCCACTGAGCCCGGCTATTTTGTTTTCTAGCTATACTCTGTTGTGGTTTTAATTATTTCTCATGATCTGTGCCCATTTTTTGACAAGAAAATAAGAGTGAGAGATAAGCAAATACATATACGTATGCATACATATGTAAATTTGTTCCCTTTAAAAGATATTGTAAACTTGAAATTGATGAGAGTGGTAGCTGTTTTGTTTTGTTTTGTTTTGAGTCATGTTCTCACTGTCGCCTAGGTTGGAGTGCAGTGTCACGATCACAAGCTCACAGCAGCCTCAACCTCCTGGGCTCAGGCGAACTTTCCCCCTCGACCTCCCAAATAGCTGGGACTCACAGGCATGCTAATTTTCTGCTTTTCTGTAGAGATGAGGTCTTGCTACATTGCCCAGGCTGGTCTCGAACTCCTGGGCTCAAGCAGTCCTCCCACCTTGGCCTCCCGAAGTGCTGGACTTACAGGCATGAACCGCCACGCCTAGCCAGGCAACTGTTTGGTTAAATTAAAACTAGAAACCTTTACAAATGGGATGAATGCCATCATGGCTTATTCAAGTTGTTCCAGGATAATGATTTTGCATTACTTGGAGATCCTTTCATTTTTAATCCCTCCAAATGTGCCATCTTTTACACAATTATGGTTGCATAGCATAGGATGGGGGCCCACATTTTAGACTTGTACTGTCCAACACAGCAGCCAGGGGGTACCTGTGGCCATTGAATACTTGAGATGTACTGTGGGGTAACCCCTTTGGGTCCCCTCCCGCTGTGGGAGCTTTTCTGTCCTCTCAATAAATCCTGCTTTCTCAAAGAGAGAGAGAGAGAGAGAGAGAGAGAGAGAGTGTGAGTGGTGCTGTAAGTGGATTTTGAAAACTTAGACTACAAAATGTCAGCTATCTCACTAGTAATTTTAAAATACTGATTATGTATCGAAATGGCAATAGTTTGGATACACTGGGTTAGATCAAATAAGCGATTAAATTAATTCAACTGTTTCTTTTTATTTGTTTTAATGTGGCTCCTAAAAATAAAAAATTATATGTGTGGCTTATATTTCTATCATTATAGACATTTCTTTTTTAGACTATTTTTTAAAATCAGAGATCAATCAGCTAATTTTGTTGTTTGAGTAGCTCTCTTATATTAGGTTGTTAATTTAATAGTTTGTGGATCAAAAATTATCATAGGTGCATCTAGTGACTAAATGCAAATCCATTTTCAATCAACTTTTTTTTTTACTGAAAAATTAATACGAATTTATGTTTAAAAAGTTAAAAGTAATAAAAAGGATATGCATGGAAAAGTGACTCTTCTCTCCTATCCCCAGAATTCTGCTTGCTGGTGCCTCCCACCATTTTAGTTTCTTTCATTTATTTATTTAATTTATTTGGGTTATTTCTATGCTTTCTTTGGAAAAATAACTCAATATTCTAGTTTGTTTGAATATAAGTAGGAGAGTATTACAGACAAAAATTTTTCTTGAAAGTGCTAGATAGTATATATTTTGGACTTTGTGTACCATACCATCTCTGGAACAAGTATTCAATTCTGCCACTGCAATGAAAAAGTAACCATGGACAAAACATCAATGAATGGAGTGGCTATGTTCCAACAGAACTTTTCTCACACGCAGGTATAAGGCTGGATTTGGCTTATGACTTGGGGTTTGCTAACCCCTGTATAGACCAGTGCTAGTCAACAGAAATACAATTATAGCCATGTGCCACAAAAGGACGTTTGGGTCAACTACTTGTATATGGTGAAGCGGTTACTATGGTCAAGCAAATTAACACATCATCATCTCACCGTCACCCTTCCTTTGGTGGTCAGAACACCTGAAACCCACTCTCTTAGCAATTATCCCAAACACAACATAATATTATAACTAGAGACTCCTGCTGTGCATTAGTTATTTAATACTAGTTCATCCTACATGTCTGCAACTTTGTATGCTTTAACCACCATCTCCCCATTTCCTCTTTCCTCATAATGATCTTTTTAAAATGGAGGCTAACCATGCCATACTCTTGCCTAAAACCCTGTGACTTCTCATTGCCCACAGAATTAAGCACAAGGGGCCATGTTTCTTTTTTCTGAGTTGGAGTCTCACTCTCTCGCCCAGACTGGAGTGCAGTGGCCGCTCCCAGCCACCACAGCCTCGACCTGCTGGGCTCCAGCGATCCTTCTGCCTCAGCCTTCCAAGTAGCTGGAATTACAGGCACGCGCTACCACGGCCGGCTGATTTTTTGATTTATTGTAGAGATAAGGTCTTGCTGCCCAGGCGGGTCTCGAACCCGTGGGCTCACGCAATCCACTCACCTCAGCCTCCCAAAGGCGCATGATTACAGGCTGAACCACCGAGCCTGGCTTGGGCCATGCTTTCTTAAGCTTTGGCTCCCTTCCCTGCCTTGGGGAGGTGAATCTTCTTTTTCTCTCTCTCTTTACTTTCTAAATAAACTATGTTCTCTAATCTTCAAAAAAAAAAAAAAAGAATTAAGTACAACGTTTGCAAAGAACTTGAAACTTGACTGTAAGGCCCACCTTCACCTGCAGGCTTATCTCATGTCCCTCTCCTTCAGCCACCTGGTCCTTTCTCAAATACTTGAACACACCACAGTCTCCCTCTCATCCCATCTTTTTTCTTTTAACCTAGTTATTTCTGGCTCATTACTTCAGGTGTCAACTTAAAACCACTCCTCTGTTTTAGTTAAATCAATCTGTTATATATTCATGTATTCCTATGTGACATTTGTACTCTGAAGTGAAAATTCAAGTGAATGAAAATTGTGATTTTCTTGGAGGCTTATGCTGAGTGCAAGTGAGGCATTGATTGTTCCTATTTGAAAGTAACAACCTTCTCAGATTTCCATTCCTTGAACATGTACCGGGTACCCTATCTTAGCAAAGCATTGTTGTACACTTTGCACATAACCAGGAGACCAAGACAGCATCCTTTTTCTCAGGAAGCCCACAATACTGTAGTGGAGACAGACTCACACACAGTGACTGTCATGCCAATCAGAACATGACAACTGCTTTGATGAAAATGTAACTTACAGGGGTAGAGAAGATGAGGTAATTTGCTTAAAATATGTGATTCTCCACAAACCTGAGTGCCATCATTGGCCCCAGGGTCTACAGGTTAAAATTACAGTCTAAAATGCTTTTGGAAATTGAATTGTTTATGCAGTATTTGAACGTGCTGTAGTCATGGTACTTCTACTGCACTCACTTTCCAGAATCCATCCATGAAGCTGCCTGGCCCAAATATCACATGGAACATTGACCCCACAGAAGCCAATTTGCTATGCTTGGTTTCTGAGAGTTACGGGGGGAATGACTCATATTCAGACTGGAATATACTATTTATTTATTTATGAAATGGAGTCTTTCTATGTTGCCCAGGCTAGTCTCGAACTCATGGGCTCAGGTACTCATGCTAGGTTACAGGCATAAGCTACCGTGTCCACCCAGGCTGGAATATTATTGAAGACAACACCAAAAGACTTATATGAAGAAATACCTTCATTTCACTGCTGCTTTGGTTTTCTGGATCAGTTTTAACTGTCATATGCAGGTGCTCATTGTCAAATGAGAGGGGAGCTTCGATCTCTGGGCACTCCTGCCACCCCTGCGTAATCGTGTCCTGAGGTCACACAGGCTGCCAGGATCTGGGGAGCCACCTGTGTGGAGAAAGGTATTTACGGCCCTCAAGAGCTTCCAGGATGTCACGGGCTGTTAGGATGCCTGTGTCTTCATCTTCCAAGCCTCAGTCACCACCGCCTCATCTCAATGGAGTCACACTCGTGACACACACGCTCAAACTCACCTAAGGGGAGGTGACAAGTGTTCATTTCCCTGCTGTAATCTTATTATGTTTGACCTACACAGAAGTCAATCTGAAATAAAAAAACATTGTGCTTTTAAATGCGTAGCTGCTAAGAAACTTCAGGCTCAATTACTTAATGAAAGTTGAAGTTTTCTCTTCCTCCAAAAGTGTCGCACGTGTTCCTGACTGTTGCATAAATTGCATTTTTCTGGATGATGAATTTTTAGTGAGTACAAGGTGGAGGCTGAGATGCAGTTTGATTTTTAAATTTTATCGTATCTAAAGCACAAAGCTGTCTAAGCAGGACAATATCATGACCTGAGGCACATTTCCGTTTGTTTGCTCCAGCGACTGTGAAGTAAAACAGCGATAGGGAAGAAGAGAAGGCGGGTTGGAAGATGGGTGCAGAAGCATGGTCACAAAAGTAGAGTGGCTTGGACCGACCTCGGGACGGAAGCGTGTGGGTCTGGGATGATATTTTGGAGGCGGACTATGCAAAACTAACTTATGGGTTGGATGTAGCGGCGAGGGAAAAAAGAAGTCAAGCATAACTTCTTGATTTGGGACTGAGCAAAGGAAGAGAGTGATGCTGCTGCTTACTGAGACCAAGGGGTATAGGGAGAAACAGGTCTGAGCAGAAGGGGAATGAGACATTCTGCTCTGACTGTGCACTGGTTAGAGGTCCCCAGGAGAGCTGAAGAGCCAGCAGGAGCCCCAGGAAACAGACAAGGCTGGAGATACAGATTGGGGACCAGCCATATAAACTGCTGCGGATTCATGTGTTTTGTGCTTTATTAACTGTTTAGGACATTAAAGGCTTTTTTTTAAAGGTAGAAATACATTCATGAAATTCTAATTTTTTTTTCAGAAATCTTCCCAAGAGATTTGAACTTAAAACACAGATTCATAAAGCATTTCACAGGTATGTATGTATGACATTTACCAGTGATTTAATTAAATAAAAAGATTGTGTGCAGGTTACTAGGTTAGGTACTGGGATACGCAGATAAATAAATGTCTGTAAGAGACTCACAGTCCAGTTGGAGAGATGGACAAATGCTACTGACTAGTATTAACTGTAATGTAAACTAGAACTTGATAAGTTAATAGAAGTATAAGCAATGTTTTAGGGATGCACAGGAAGTGAATAATTTGGCCAAGAGCTACAAGGAAAGACTTGGAGTGAACACAGTATTGAGGTTGACGAATACAGCTTTCCCAGAACGAGAGAGGCATTCTGGCCAGAAGCAATGCATTGAACAAGCATGAAGGCCCATGGTGTGGTTTGGGTAAGGACAGGTGTGTGTGGACAGGCTTAGGTCGGGATGCACATGACTACTGGACAAATATATGCTAGAAAGGTAGATTGGAGTTATGCTGTAGACAATTTTGAATGGCATGCTGACGAATCTAGACTGTGCTGCCCAGCCAGTGGGGGCCATGTAAGTGTTTTGAATGGGAAAGAGGCAGATTTTTAAAACACGCCAGATTTGTATATGCTACATTTTCGATGCAGATGAAATATTCTCTTGTGACACGGTTTTGTTCTTCATATCAACTTTGTGAGTCATTTAGACATTGTCTCATGCCCCAAGTTCTAGCAAATCATGACATTATTTTGAACTGCACACATTTATATTTACTATTGTTATTACCTCTCAGTTCCTAACCATCCCAGCTACCTTTTTTTATTTCACATCCCAGGCCTATAATGTGGGAAAGATGTGGTTCTCCCACGTAATCAAATCCAAGAGCCATGTTTGTTTATTAACTTCCAAAGGGTGGTCCTGAGGACCGAGCGGAAGCGTAAAGCTGTGTAAGGATGTTGAGCACCTCTAGGCAGCTGTTAGCAGCATGATTGAGGACTCTCTACTTCCCATCTCTTCTACAACAAGTAGACTCCAGAGGAAGGATAAAAATTTTAATGGGGCCGATCTGGATCTATGAGGAGAGACGAGAAAAATCTCAGGCCCTGCCTTCTTTACAATAGCCTCAGACACTAATAAGATACAAATTACTATAGCTAGAAAGTGGACTGAATATCTTTGCATATAAACATTAATTTCTATTTAAAAACCGGGGAACAGAAAGTAGGAACTGAAGATATTTATTTTTTATTCTTCATAGCCACTTGATCTGCTCGCTATGGATTTTTTTTTCTGTCTAGAGTTTTTCTCTTCTAAATATTCTAGAGCGTTCTACTGAAAGTGAAGATTCCATTATGTGAGATGTTGGGAATGTGGAATGAATTTGGATTATTTTTCATAGACCACAACTCACTACCTCCCACAGAGCCTGGGTGAGGGGAAGAACTCTCAGACAAGTTCTTTTAAGGTCATGGAAGGATGTAAACTTCAGTTACATTATCTCCATCCATAAAGTGCTAGCAAAATGTGTTTGGAAAACACGCTTAAGTTTATAATAGGCATTCCTTTCCTGTCCACTAGGGCCAGTCACATTTTCAGCCGAATGTAGCAAACATTTTCATCGACTCTATTACAATACCAGGGATTGCTCTACACCAGCTTGTAAGTAACTTGAGCAGTTTTTAAAAAATCTTTATTTAACAATAAGTGTATATAATTTTGAGTTTCAATTGTCTGTGGGTGGGAAGTTATAGACTAAACATCTTATGAGATACTATTTATAACACTGACAGTGCCTAAAGTTTGTGCGTGCTGTTGAAACTTTAAGGAATGAAACCACATTCTAATTGGGATTCTATCCAAATCTGAAAATAGCCAGATTTCCTGAAAGATCACAATGTTTGTCAGGGTTTCAACCTAATGTCATTATTCAAATTCCTTGGCATAAATAGGGTGCTCTTTCACATAAATGAAAAAAATAAGATGACTATGAAGTGTAAGTTAAAATTCTCTCAGAAGTTATTTTAAAAGTAAATTTTCTTATATCATGTCATTTATACAATGGGTGCAGGATATTTCTGGATGATAGCATATGTTTTAAAGTTTGCTCTCATGAATTCTTTGGAATACTTAAGTTACTGAAGTTAATAATTCCAAACATAATATTTAAGTGTCGTCATTTAAAGTGCCCAAATTATGATTATGTGTGGGAATTCAGTTGGCTGTTTTTAAATTCCTTTCTAAGCTGAACTTTCCTTTTAAAGAACATGAATTCTAAGCATTTTATTTATCTTTAACTAGTTGCTCATCTTGAGGAATATTTCATTATACTCAAAATGTGGAGTGAGTTTTGTTATAATCTTTTCAAAAACAACTCCTAGTAGTTAATGACTAGGGAAAATTCATCACATTGGATTCAAGGCAAAATGACTAACTGGTAACACAGCATGGTGGAGAAAGTGCAAACTTTGGGATCAAATTGTTTATTAGTTATGAGATAATTAACATGTAAGCCTCTTTTCTCATCTTTAAAGTTAAAATAATGATGGCATCTTTACAACTGCGTTATTAAATGAGAAAATTCATGGCAAGCGCTTGCTATATTAGATAGTTATTAAATTGAAGCTATTGTTATTTAAATTAGTGACACTTTTTATAGTAATGGTATGCATAATTTACCTTTAAATATTTTTCATAGATTACAAAAGATGTGCTAGATTGCTAACAAGATTAGCAGTGAGCCCACTTTGCTCACAGACCTAAAAAAACCACCCTGTAAGTATGTGTTTATTTATTTATCCTGTTTAATAGTCCAACTTTAAAAAATACTTATTCTTTTTAGTAGATGTATAATAATTCTCCATATTTATGGAGTGCAGTGTGATATTTCGATATTTGTATATGTCAAACATTTATCCCCTCTTTGTATTGTGAACATTTAAAATCCTCACCCTCAACTTTACAAATATATGCAGTATAGCTAACCATATTCATCCAACAGTGTTGCAGGACACCAAGCCCATTTCTCCTACCTAACTGTAATTTGTATCTGTTAACCAACCTCTCCCCATCCTTCCCTCCCCTCTCCCCTTCTACTAATGCCCATAGTTCTCTCTCTTCTTCCATGAGCTCATTTGTTTCAGCTTTCACATATGAGTGAGAACATGTGGAATTTATATTTCTGTGCTTGACTTATTTCACTTAATATACTACAGACTCATCCACGTTGCCTTGGTTGACAGAATTTCATCTTTTAAAAAATAGCTGAATAGTATTCCGTTATGTATAGATACCAGATTTTCTTTATCCTTTCATCTGTTGATAGACATGTGGGTTGATTGTATATCTTTGCTATTGTGAATAGCGCTATAATAAATAGGGGAGTGTAGAGGTCCCTTTGACATGCCGATTTTTTCCCCCTCTGGATAAACACTCAATGGTGGGATTTTTGATCATATGGTAGTTCTAGTTTTCGTTTTTTGAGGAACCTCCATACTGCTCTCCATGGTGGTTGTACTAGTTTGAATTCCCACCGACAGTGTGTAAGGGTTTCCTTTGCTCCACATCTTCGCCAGCATTTGTTATTTCTTGTCTTTTTGATGATAGCCATTCTAACTGGGGTGAGATGATATCTCATTGTGGTTCTTATTTGCATTTATGATGAATAGTGAGGTTGAGCATTTAAAAATATGTCTGCTGGCCATTTTTATGCCATGTTTTGAGAAATGCCTGTTCAGATTATTTGCCCACTTTTAAATTGGATTATTGTTATTTTTTGTGACTGAGTTGTTTGAGTCCCTTGTATATACTGGATATCAACCTCTTGTCAGGTGAATAGATTGAAAATATATTTTCTCTCATTCTACATGTTGTCTCTTCACTCTGTTAATATTCTAAATAAAAAAATTTAAACAATGTAAGAAGCCAGGAAGCTGATCTTAGCAATACCTAGAAAACTTAATATGTGGATGTCCATTAAGTGTTAAAACTTAGTAAAAATCCAGATTATTTTGTTGAATTATTTAAAAATGTTCTCAACAGTAATTAAATTGAAATAAGCAGTTGATGACTACTTTACCAGCCCAGAGTGATTTTCAAAAATCTTTCAACATTTAGTGTTCCTTTAGCATTGTGCAGAAACATTATGCAGATAGACATTAGGTGAACAAAACACTAGTTAAAGTTCCATCTTTTTTTAACTGTCCGGAAGGTATATTACAAATGAAACCAGGTCTTGAAACCAGTGCACACAGTGTAGGTAAGGAGCAGAGATAAGGTATTGGAAGAATATAAAACAAAGCAAAAAATCAACAATATAATGAACATGTAATCATTGTTTTCTCTAGCCTATTAGTTTACAAAAAGTCAGAATTCTTATTCTGGCTAAATTACCCTAGAAGCGCTCGGACTGTAAAGTATTTGTAAAATCCTAAATAAATTTAATATAAATTATAATATTTATTTGCAAAAGTAGAATCTATACAAAATGCCGAAAGGTATTTATTTCTTTGTAAATATTTTTCTAATTAGTAGTTTCCGGGGAGATACAAAGTCAAAGTTTCAGTACCATGGACAAGTCCCTTTCAGGAAATGGGTTCCTTAGGTTGTCAAGGTGAAAATGAAAGTCACGGGGTATCTGTAGACTAATTATCCATAAATCTCTCTTTTTTTTTTTTTTGAGTCGGAGTCTCACTCTGTCACCCAGGCTGGAGTGCAGTGGCATGCTCACAGCCACTGCAGCCTCAACCTGCTTGGCTCAGTGATCCTTCTGAGTCAGCCAAGTGCCTGGAACTGCAGGCACACACCACCACACCTGGCTTATTTTTGGATTTATTTTGGATTTATTGTAGAGACGAGGTATTACCAAGTTGTTCAGGATGGTCTCGAGCCCCTGAGCTCAGGCAATCCTCTTGCCTCGGCCTCCTAAAATGTTGGGATTACAGGCTTGAGCCACCATGACCAGCCATCCATGAACTGCCCAGTATAACTTTATATACACCAAACAACTTCACAATATTTTACTTAAACTGCCTCAGAAGTTTGATGTGAAATTACTGAGACAATCTTGATCGACTGTTGTTGTTATTCTTATTTCAATCTGTCTCATAGCTTTTGAATAATGTGAAACGTGAATAAATTAAGAACATTCCTTTGACTACTGAGATGACCTAAATTAAATCATATTTATCTTTTTCTTTTTTCTAATATATTCTCTATATATGAGTAAATTTAAATAAAGTTCAAAAAAACAAAATAATTTTAGAAAAGTTCCCCCCAAATAATGGTATTATACTTTAAAATAATGTACATAAACTTACATTCTCTTGGGACTAGAACTATAGAAAACAGAGTTGACTCTTTAAAGTTATCTATTTTAGAGATTTTGTGATTTCTTCTATAGAAGTTATTTGAGATAGTAATTTTTTTTTCAAAGAAGCAACCATGAGAGAAAATTTTATTGCAATTCTCAGAGGGGCGAAGGTATTTCTAATTACAACCCAACCCAGAGGCCATAAAAGATAAGATTAATATCCTTGACTACATAAAACATTTTTAACTCTGCCTGGCAAAGACTTCATATATAAAGTCAAATTGCCAGTGCCAAACAGGTAGTGGGGAATTCTTTCTATTTGTATTACAGAGGGCTGATTTCCTTAATATATAAAGAACTCCTGAGAAATCAGTAATGAAAAGACAAACAGCCAATAGAAAAATGGGCAAAGGCAAAGGACAACTTACAGAAAAATGAACAAAAGTGGCTCTTTTTTTTTTTTTTTTGAGTTGAAGTCTCACCCTGTCACCCCGACTGGAGTGCAGTGGCACCCTCCTGACCACCACAGCCTTGATCTGCTGAGTTTCAGCCATCCTTCCACCTCAACCTTCCAAGTAGCCAGAACTACAGGCACGCACTACTACGCCCGGCTGATTTTTGATTTATTGTAGAGATGAGGTCTCACCAAGTTGCTCAGGCAGGTCTTGAATCCACTTGCCTCAGCCTCCCAAAGTGCTGGGATTACAGACTGAGCCACTGAGCCAGGCCAAAAATGGCTCTGAAGTATGTGAAAACATGCCCAATATCACTCATAATAAGAAAAATGCAAAATAAAATCATAAGGGGATATCATTGGCCAAGATCTTACAATTTGAGTATGTTTTAAATTATTTATTTAAGAAGATATTACAATCACATTTTAGGGATATTTCATGAATTACTTAGATGATGTCAAGTTCATTTTTTTAGTATGTCTAGATATCAAAACTTTAATGAGAGAAATCATCATTTAAAGTCTCTCAAACAACTGATCAACCCTTCTCCTCCACAAACACATTAGTGTGCATTCTTAGGATTAGATTGCATAGAGTCTTTAAGCAAAATAATTTAAAATGTAGCTATTAAAACTATATATATTTTTAAGTATTCTAAAACCAGGTCATCTACGATATATTTCTTTTTTTCCCCCCTCACAGGTATCTCTTAAGAATGCAAATCTAATTTGAAGAAAAAAGTACCTCAAATTATACTAAATGCAAAAATATTTATAATTTTATGGATATGAGTAAAACAAGAATTTTCCCAGAAATAACCAACTAGCTGCATCCTGTCATAGAATGAAGATTTTCTTGCTTTTATTTTTGTATATACAGTAACATAATTTTTAAAATGGAGTTTAAGGCATATATTGCAAGTTTAATATTAAAAGTATGCTATTCTTCTATATTTTTGCTAGATATGTTATTTTCTTATATGGTTATGATTCTATATTGAATATTTAATTATATAAATTTTGTCTGAAAGTACTAGTAAGACAGGATTTTATGTATGTGATTTTGAGCAACATGCTTGTCAAATAATCATGTACAAAGTTAAATTTTATAATTCTTATTTAATACTATTTAATTACATTTATTTAGAATTTCTTGTCTACATCAATTTGAAATGTGAATTTTATTAAAACTTAAGTATGAAAAAAGTCTGTGTTTTTTTAATTAAGGAATTTGTGGTAGAGGTTATACTATTGAAATATGATTACTATGTGTATATATGTAAAAATATGTATCATTTGAATTGTCAACTAGTATCCTGAGACAATTTCTGTCTTCTAAAGTTAGAACACATGGTATTGCTGCCTTTAATATGATGAAGTCCAGTTGTTCCAGGATTGGAGAGATGTAAGTAAGGGAGTCGGAAGAATGTATGCAGTGTCTGAAGTCTCTGTTTAGAGTATAACAAAATACTCTGACACATTCAAATAGTTTCATTTAAAAACAAAAATGGCAAAATCAGAAACCTACAGCAAAACAAAGGAACTCCCCTCCCCGCTCTTTTAGAGTAGACAAAACATGAGTTGCGTAACAACTCATAGGCAGTAAATTCTCTGACTTTCTATCACTTTCCAACTGTCTGTGTTAGTGTCATGAGGACACATGCATCTCTGTACTTTGTAAAAGTTATCATTTCAATTTTGAGTACCTTTTTTCTTTCCCATAACTGAGTCTTGTGTGTAAACATACGTAGTTCTTTGTTCGTCAGAAAAACAAGCTCAAAAATGTCCCTTGGCTTTAGGAATATTATTACCCTACATTCTTAATTTTCTGTTTTACTTGTTTCAGTCTATTGGCAAAGATTTAGAAATAATCATGTTTTAAAAAATCTGAGAGGCAAAGAAAATTCTGCAATAGTGCTATGTAATAAAAAATGAAAAAACACATTTTAGTTATTTGTATTTAATATAGTAATTATAATATTTACTACACCTGGAAAAAATGAAGTCCTTTTCAAATATAACTATCTAGAGAGCTGAAACTATTTATTTTATTTTGTTTTATTTTTGAGTGGTGATCTCATTCTGTTGCCCAGGCTGGAGTGCAGTAGCCTGATCATGGTTCACAGCAGCCTTGACCTCCTGTGCTCAAGTGATCCTCCTCCTGCCTCAGCCTCCCGAGTAGCTGGGACTACAGGCATATGCCACCATGCCTGGCTAATTTATTTTAAATTTATCTTTTGTAGAAACGAGGTCTTGCTATGTGTCCTAGACTGGTCTCCTGGGCTCCAAGCAATACCCTGGCTTCAGCCTCCCAAAGTGCTGGGATGACAGGCATGAGCCGTGCCTGGCCAGGAGAGCTCTGAGCTACTTTAATAAAGTGAAGAGGCTATTTAGTGATGACAAAAAAAGAACTTTTTGGTGAAATCTATTTGATTGAAACACAGAAAATAGTCCAAAAAGTCTCCATGATTAGTATTGTTTCAATAAGGTCAATTATTTCAGATGCAATTTTATGAAATGTGATTTTAGATATTCTCATAGATGACTAATATGCCTCAGAAATATATTCTATGCCATATTTAAAAATCCACAAATATATATTAAAATTTTCTCTTGTTAAAATTATGTTCATCTTACTACATGATACTAATTTTCTCATAGTATTAATTTCAATATAGGGAAGTTGAGAGGGTAATGAATGAAGAGATTTTTAATTTGTCTCCATAGAAAAAATTGTCTCACATGGACAAAGAAGTGATTTAAAGGTGAGTAGAGCAAAATATTCATGGTTATTTAGTAAAGTAATAGCCACACATCAGAGAAATGATCTCATTGTCTAAGCAGCAAGTCAGGAGGTTAACAATGCTTTCTCTAGAATATTTAGAGCTGCATAACTAAGCAGACAGTTCTCAGCTAGGCACTTAAGAGATTTAGGCAGACAACCCAGTTAAGCTTGGAGCTATCTGTATAATTACCTAACCTTCCTCTTCACTTTTTATTGCACATAATTTGCTTTGAAAGGCAGGATGCAATTACTAAAGCTAGCTCTTGAGATCTTCCAGAAGACAGGACATGTGCTTTAATTTTGGGGGAGAGAGGAAAGATGTATGTGTCTTATCTCTTTCCACAAGTTAAATAATGATTAATTGGTTGGAAGATCTAACCCTATCTATCTAAAGTAGCTTTTCTGTACATTTCCTTCATATAATTTAT
Source organism: Carlito syrichta (assembly GCF_000164805.1). NCBI lineage: Eukaryota > Metazoa > Chordata > Mammalia > Primates > Tarsiidae > Carlito > Carlito syrichta. The sequence continues at coordinate 46,037 of NW_007261202.1, forward strand.
CAGTCTATGCAATAATATTTGTTTCTTATCTTCTTCTCCACTATAAATAAGGTCTACAAGAGGAAACTGTCTTCTAAAGTATTTCTAAAGCCTGGAACAGTGACTGGCTTATAATAGTTGCTTTGTATAATAAAAGAATAAACAATCATCTCAAAATTCAATGAATGACATTAAAGAACATATTTTAACTCATAATAAAAAACAGACAATGATTATGAAACACCATTGAGTTGATTAGCAACTCATCAAGACTCTTTTATGCTTCATTATAAAAACACTGTGCATTTATCTATGAAGACAAGATTGTCCACTTCATTTCTACTCCTGTAACTTCTTCAATGTATTCAACTAGTGGATATGAAAAATACTGGCCTCCAAACTGCTAAAGCCAGCTGGGCATGGTGGTGCATGTCTGTAGTCCCAGCTACTCAGGAGGTTGAGGTAAGAGGATTGCTTGAGAACAGGACTTTGAGGTTGCAGTGAGCCATGGTTGTGCCACTACACTTCATCCAGAGCAGCAGAGTGAGATCCCAGATCAATAAAACAAAAACCAAATCCCCCTAATACTGCAAGAGCCATTTATTTTGGTGGAAGAAACTAAAATGTCTACAGGACCAAGGGATACAAGGGATGGGGCCCGGAGCAGGTTTCCTGCTGTGGTCTATGCTGGTCTATGGGAGAATGCAGGCTTCCTTTTGATATCCCTAGGAAAGCTGAAATACGGTATTTTACGTGAACTATTTTAGTCTCCCTCCCTCCCTCCCTCCCTTCCTTCCTTCCTTCTTTCCTTCCTTCCTTCCTTCCTTCCTTCCTTCCTTCCTTCCTTCCTTTCTTCCTTCCCTCCTTCCCTTCCTTTCTTGTTGGAGTCTCACTCTGCCACCCAGGTTGGAATGAAGTGGCATAATCATGGCTCACTACAACCTCAACCTCCTGGGCTCAGGCTATCCTTCCACCTCAGTCTCCCAAGTAACTAGGACTACAGGTGTGTGCCACCATAGCAGACTAATTTAAAATTTTTTTTCTAGAGATGAGGTCTCACTATGTTGCCCAGGTTAATCTTGAACTCCTGGGCTCAAGTGATCTTCCCACACTTCCGCTTTCCAAAGTGCTGAGATTACAGGTGTGAGCTACTGTACCTGGCCAAAATATTTCAATTTCTAAACATGGCATTTGTTAGAAAACTTTTAACATACTGTGCCAGTCAAATAAAAAAAAAATTGAGCCTTGTTTGGCTTATAAACAGCTATTATAAACATCTGATGACCATTTAAACTTGGAGTTTATTCAGTTTGGCTTTCTTTTATCACCTTTGAGGAACATAGACGCTCCCCTTCTGTCTGATATCTATGGAGATTTATTGACGACTTTTAGATTCTTCCCTTGGCCTTGGCCTGACAGTCTTTTAATGCTCTGCTTCTAAAGATTTCTCCTGGGTTCCATGTTGTATAGCCGCAGCAGCATAAAACCATATCTCCATGCCTTTCTCAGAACCCTGAGGTGCTTATTGACCCTTGACAAGGACAAAAGTCTTCAGTCTTTTCAACCTGTGCCAATAACAAGTGGGGACATAGAGATAGAAGAGATAGAGATAGAAATATATATACAGAGAGAGATAAATTGCTGTTCAAGAAGTTGGACTACCTGGAGCAGGCGAAAGAAGGCAGAGTTGGAGTGTAATACAGAGCCCAAGAAGTTTTTGGTTAAGAGGTTTGGCCCTGTTTAAATATTTTATTTTATTTTAAAGATGTGGGGCACAATTTAGGATTGGGTATACAGGTGGTCATTGCACAGGTAAAGTTTGGGCCTCTCATTGGTCCCCGCTTTGCCTGGTTTGAGATCAAGTACCCTTATTGATGTTGTGTCTACCCCCCTGCCCCTGGCAGTTTCCTACTACTGCCAATCCCTTGCTTATAGGATTGTGATAAGTGTTCAGGATCTACTTATAAGTGAGAACATGTGGTAGTCAGTTCTTTGTTTCTGTAACAGATCACACAGTATTATAGACTCTAAATCCATCCAAGTTGCTGCAAAGTCCATAGTTTTGTCCTTTATGGCTGCCTACTATTCCACCGTATATATATATATATATATATACACACCACATTTTTTAAATCCATGGGCAGCACAGCTGGTTCCATGTGTTTTTGGTCTTGTGAATGATGCTGCAATAAACATGGGTATGCAGGTATCATTTTTGTAGAATGATTTGAGTGCGTCCAGGTGTATTCCCAGAAAGGGAATTACTGGGTCATATGGAAGGTCGACTTTTAGATCTTTTAGAAATCGGCAAACTGTTTTCCAACAGCGGTTGTACTAGTTTACATTCCCACTAACAGTGTAGAAGTGTTTCCTTTTCCCTGCATCCTGTCCAGCACCTGTTGCTTTTTGAGTTATTGATGATGGCCATCCTGGCTGGAGGCAGGTGGTATCTCAGCATGGTTTTAATTTGCATTTCTTTGATGAATAGTGGGTCTAAGCATTTTTTTCATGTATGTGTTGGCTGCTCGTTTGCCTTCTTTTGTCTATTCACATCATTTTCCCTCTTTTTAATAGGGGTAGTTCTTTGTCCTTTTGGCACGTTTGAGTTCCTTGTGAATCCTGGATGTTAGACCTTTGTCAGATATACAGTTGGCAAATATTTTTTCTCATTCTGTGGGCTGTTTCCCTGTTCTCTTGATGGTTTCTTTTTTCAGTTTGATGAGGTCCCACTTGCCTATCTTATCTCTTATGGCATGGACATTTGGAGTTTTTATCAATAATTGGTTGCCGATTCCAATTTCCATAAGGATATCACCAGCATTTACTAAAGTTCTTATAGTTTGAAGTTTTATGTTTAGGTCTTTGATCCAGTTTAGGGTTGATTTTTGTGTATGGTGATAGGTAGTGATCCTGTTTCAATCTTCTGCATGTGGTCAGCCAGTTTTCCCAGCATCATTTTCTGAATAGGTTCTCCTCTTTCCAGTGGTTGTTGGTGGAAGCTTTGTCAGAGATGAATTGGTTGAGAGATTGAGGTCTATTTAGATATTAATGAGAGATGTGAAAATTGACAGAGCAGATTTCTGAGTAGGTGGGAGGGGTTAGATTATGGAACAAAGTAGGAAGAACTGAGACTCATGGCATGTGTTTGAATAAAGCAAAAAGTTAATACATTTGTCACATGAATTATTTTGGATAATTTTTAAAAATAAATAAGTGATTACTAGTTGTATGCCCTTAGGCAATTTACTAAACCTCTTTGCCTCCATTTTCTTGCCTGTATGGAATAAAAACAGTTTCTATCTTGTAAAGAAATAGATCAGTTAACATTAAAGTGCTTGGAAAGTGGTAGACACAATGAATACTACAAGTTGTTAAATAAATCAGTGAAAAAACATGCCTGATGTCTGATATACACTACACCTGCTATTATGGCCTCAGGTGAGGCTTATCTATAAAGTATTGCAGTGATCTTATGACTGGTCCTTTGTCCCAGGTTTTCTTTCATTCCATGACTTCACACTGGGCACAGGCATTTAGATCAAACTGTTTGAACATGGGTTTGGAAGAAGAAAAACTAGTCCTCTACATAATTACAGTTGGTTATACTCTTGTTACAAAACTTTTGTGCTCCTTAATTATCTGATAAAAACTGAATAATGAACTTGCTGGTTATTATCAACAATTTTATACTGAAAGCAATATGCAAACAATGGGTCAGTGGAATAGCCTGCCATTTTTCTTTGGAAAAACAAATAAATAATTTATTTCAAATGACTTTTAGACCAAAAAAAAATCACATAGGAAACCCAAGTAGGCTGTTTATAGACCATATATGTTAGAATATGTAGAACCAAATGAAAATTCCAAAGCAGAAGAACTGCATAACTGAAATAAAAAATACACTCAAGAACTTCAACAGTTGACTAGGCCAAGCAGAAACAAGAATTTATGAACACAAAGATAGATTTTTTGAAATAACATGGGCAGACACACACACACACACAAAAGAAAAAGAAAAAAGAAGAATGAAGAAAGCATACAGAATTTATGGGGAATTATTAAGCTAATGGGTAATTTTATTATGGGTGTATCAGAAGGAGATGAGAAGGGAAAAGGTATAGAAAAATGCATTTACATATTTAATAAAATAATCATTGAAAACTTCTCAAGTTTTGGGGGAGTGATGGACATCCAGATCCAGGAAGCTCAAATAGATTCAGTGCAAACAGGTCCTCTCCAAGGCACACTATGACCAAATTATAAAAAGTAGAAGACAAAGAAATAATTTTAAAAAGAACAAAAGAAAAGCATCAGGTCATATAGAAGGGAATCTTCATCAACTAACAGTAGATTTCTAAACAAAAACTTTACATGCCAGGAGTGAGTGGGATGATATATTCGAAGTACTGAAAGAAATAAACTTCTAACCAAGAGTATTATACTCAGCAGAGTTATCCTCCAGAAGTGAAGGAGATAGCAGGTTATGGTGGCTCACAGCTACAATTTTAACACTTTGGGAGACTGAGGTAGGAGAATCACTTCAGGTCAGAAGCTCAAGACCAGTCTGAACAACATAGTGAGATCCAGTCCCTACATATTTTTTAAAAATAGTCAACTATGGTGGCATGTACCTGCAGGCCTAGTTACTCAGAAGGCTAAGGAAGGAGGATCACTTGAACCCAGGAGTTCAAAGCTACAATGTCCTGCACATGTATGCTTATTGCAGCTCTATTCACAATAGCAAAAGCAAAACCAACCATATTACCCATCGAAGCTAGACTGGATTAAAAAAAATGTGGTACATACACACAATGGAATATTATGCAGCCATAAAGAAGGACAAACATATGGACTTTGCAGCAACTTGGATGGATTTGGAGTTGATCATACTCAGTGATCTATCACATAAACAAAGAATAGAGTACCATATGTTTTCACCCATAAGCGGACCTTGAACAATTATCATAAAACCATAAGAAAGTGATTGGCAGCAGGATGGGATTGGCAGTTGAGGGAAACTCCTAGGGGAGGGAGGGGCACACATCATCAACAAGGGTACCTGCATAATCAACATTTGTATACTTTAACCTGAATTGTACCCTACAACTTTATAATAAAAAATAAACAAATAAAAAATATTGATTGCACTACTGCACTCCAGCCTGAGTGACAGAGTGAGGCCTTGTCCCCCATCTCAGGAAACAAATAAACCCAGAAATGAAAGAGAAATAAATCTTTCACAGATAAACAAATACAAAGGAAATTCATCACCACTAGATTAGACTTACAGAAAATGTTCAAGGGAGTCTTACATCTAGAAGTAAAAAGGCAGTAATCATCATCAGGAAAACATGTAAGTCTATAAAATTCATGGTGGAGACAATACACAAAGGAGACAGAGAAAGGAATCAAACTCATCACTAAAGAAAACCACCCAGATATAGAAATAAATAATCAAAGAGTTAAGAAACAGAGGATATACAAAACAACCAGAAAACCATCAACAAAGTCATCTATCAATAATAACCTTGGATGTAAATGAGTTAAATTCCCAATTTGAAAGATATGGATTGGCTAAATGAATAAAAAATAAGACCAGTTATATGTTGCTAACAAAACTCGCCTCACCTGTAAAGACATACATATAATGACAGTGAAAAGATGGAGAAAGTGATTCCATGCAAACAGAAACCAACAGCAAGCAGAAGTAGCTATACTTGTAAGACAAAACAAATTTCAAGCCAAAATCTGTAAAAAGAGTTTAAAAATTATATAATAATAAAGGTATTAATTCTGTAAGAGAATATAGCAAATGTAAATATATATGCAACCAACACTAATGCATTCAAATATATAAAGCAAATATTATTTAATCTAAAAAGAAAGACTTCAATATAATAATAGTTTGGGACTTCAACATCCCACTCTCAGCATCGGACAGATCATTTACATAGAAAACAATTCGATTTCCAAAGATACATTGAAGTTAGCCCTGCATCACAGACCAAATGAACCTGGCAGACATTTACAGAGTATTTCATCCAACAGTTTCAGAAACACATTCTTTTTGTCAGCACATAGGGCATTCTCCAGAAATGATCAGATGTTAGGACACATAACAAGACTAAAAAACATATTAAAAACCAAAGTCACATGAAACACCTTCTCTGACCACATTGAAATAAAATTAGGAATCAATAACAAGAGGAACATTCAAAACTAAACAGATACATGGAAATTGAACGACATGTTGTCGGTGAAGAAAGAGATTAAGAATGAAATTTTAAAATTCCTCGAAACAAGTGAAAATGGAAACACAACATAACAAAATCCATGAGACATAGCAAAAACAGCATTAAGAGGCAATTTTATAGAAATAACTGCCTACATAAAAAAATAGAAGAATCTCAAATAAACACTCCAGTAATGTACCTCAAGGAAGTAGAAAAACAAGACTAAACCAAACCCAAAATTACTAGAAGAAAAGAAATAATAAAGATCAGAGCAGGAATAAATGGACTTGAGACTAAAAAAAAAAAGAAAAAGAAACAAACAATTGGTTTTCTGAAAAGATAAACAATATTGACAAACCATTCAGTAAACTAAGAAAAAGAGAGGACTCAGATAAAGTAAAATTAGAAATTAAAAAGAAGACATCACAATGGATATCACAAAAATACAAAAGGCCATCAAAAACACTATGAAAAAATATACACAGATAAATTAGAAAACCTAGAGAAAATGGATAAGTCTTAGACACATAAACTACCAAGATTGAGCCAAGAAGAAATAGAAAATTGGAACAGATCATTAACAAGAAATTGAATGCAGTTATTAGTGAAAAGTCTCTCAGCAAAGAAACATCCACAAATTGATGACTTTACTGCTGAATTCTTCACAAACCTTTAAAAAAGAATTAATATCAGTTCTTCTCAAACTATTCTAAAAAGTTGAGCATTCTACATTCTACAAGGCCAGTATAACCCTGATACCAAAACCAGATAAGAAAACAACAAAAAAAGAAAATTACAGGATGTTATTTCTGAAGAACATAATTGCAAAACTTCTCAACAAAATGCTAGCAAATTGAATAAAAAAGATAATATACCATCATCAAGTGGGATTTATCCTAGGAATGCAAGGATGAATTAACATGTGCAAATCAATAAGCATGATACAGCACATCAAAAAAAAAAGAAGGTTTTTGACCTTAATTTTTAATCATCTCAATGGATGCAGAAAAGCATTTGGTAAAATTCAACATCCCTTCATGAAAGAACTCTCAATAAATTAGGCATAGAAAAAAATATACCTTAACACAACCAAGGCTGTAGATAGCAAATCCAAAGCCAACAGCATACTAAATAGGGAAAAGTTGAAAGTTTTTCTTCTAAGAACTGAAACAAAACAAAGATGTTCACTCTTATCACTCTTATTGAACATAGTAGTGAAAGTCCTAGCCGGAGCAATTTGTCAAGAGGAAGAAATAAAGGGCATCCAATTTGGAAAGGAGTTGTCGAATTATCCCTATTTGCAGATGATATGATCTTATATATAGAAAAACATAAGGACTCTACCAGAAAACTTTCAGAACTGATAAATAAATTCAGTACAGTTACAGCAGCCCAAAATCAACCAAAAAAGTAGAACTTCTATACACTAACAAGAAACTAGCTGAAAAATAAATCAAGAAGGCAATCTCATTTACAATAGCTAGGAAAAAAACAAAAACAAAAAAACCCCTTGGAACAAACTTAAGCCAAAAGGTAAAAGCCTTCTTCAAGAAAAACTATGAGACATTAATAAAAGAAATTGAAGAGGATACAAACAAATGGCATGCTCATGGCTCAGAGGAATTAATATTGATAAAATGTTCATACTACCCAGAGCAATTTATAGATTCAAAGTAATCCCTATCAAAATGCCGATGACATTCTTCACAGAAAAAATAAGTAATTTTTTTTGTGGAAGCAGAAACAAGTCCGAACAACCTAAGCAAGAAGAACAAAATCAGAGGCATCACACTAGTCTTTAAATGTACTATAAAGCTGTAGTACCCAAATCAGCATAGTACTAGCATAAAACAGACACCCAAACTAATGAATCAGAATGGATAACCCAGAAATAAATCCATGATTTACAGTCAATTCTCAATGAATGTGTCAAGAACATACATTGAGGAAAAGACAGTCTTTTCAATCAGTGATGCTAGGAAAACTGAATATCCATATGCAGGAGAATAAAACTAGACTCCGATATCTCACCATATACAAAAGTCAACTCAAGATGGATCAGAGACCTAAGCATAAGACCTAAACTATAAAACCAATAGAAAAAACATGAGGAAAATGCTTCAAGACATTGGTCAGAAAAAATATTTTATGCATAAGACCTCAATAACAGGCAACAAAAGCAAAAGTAAAAAATGGGATTATGTCAAAGTAAAATCTTCAAAGACAACAAAGACAACAATCAACAAAGTGAGAAACCCCACAGAATGGGAGAAAATATTTGCTATTCATTCAAATCATGTTAATATCCTGAATATACTAGAAATTCAGATATCTCAAGAGAAAAAAAAACCCAAATCAATTTGATTAAAATATGGTCAAAGGATCTGAACATGTAGGTCTCAAAAGAAGACACGCGAATGACCAACAAATATATGAGGAAAATGCTCAACATCGCTAATCATCAGGTAAATGCACATCAAGACCACAATGCAATAATACCTCACCTGTTAGTTGGGCTATTATCAAAATGACAAAAGCAAACAAATGAAATAGCAACAACAACAACAACAAACAAATACTGAGAAAGTAGCGAAAAGGGGACTCGGACACTGTCGATAGAAATGTAAACTAGCACAGGCACTATGGAGAACAGTATGGGAGCTCCTCCAAAACCTTCAAATAGAACTGCCATATAATCCTGCAATCCCTCTCCTGAGCATTGACCCAAAGGAAAGGAAGAAATGTTTAATCGGCACTCCCGTGTTGACCTCAACACTATTCACAACAGTTACGATATGGAATCAATACAGGTGTCCACCAACCGATGAATGGCTAAAGAATATGCGGTATAAATACACAGTGGAACACGACTGAGTCATAAAGAGGAGTGAAGTTCTGTCATTCAAGGCAACGTGGATGGAACTGGAGGGCAATAAGTTAAGTGAAATAAACCACGAAGAGAAAGTTAAACATCACACATTTTCGCTCACGTGGGGGAAGCTAAAAAAAAAAAAAATTGATCTCATAGAACGGAGGATACTAGAGGCTGGAAAGAGTGTGGGTGGGGTGGGAGAACAGGAAGAGATTTGCTCAAGGGTCGAAGATCAGCTACATAGGAGGAATAAGTTCTATTGTTCTGTACCACTGTAGAGTGACTATAGTTAGCAATAATACATAGTCTCAAGCATCTAGAAGGAGGATATTGATCATTCCCGGCACACACAAAAAAGATAAATGTTTGCGATGATGGATATGCTAATCACCCTGATCTGATTGCTATATATTATAGATCAAAATTTTAAAAATAAAATTAAAAATTAGTTTCATAAAAAGACCTTTTTCTGAAATAAACATTCAGTTTTTAAAATTTAATCAATCAGATATACTTGGATATCTGTTCAAAATTACTTTGGTTACAAATAGCAGGAACAATCTGATTTAGATTAAGCAAAAACAGATAATTTATTGGTGTGAGTTACGAGAGTAACTCTTGTTCAAACTTTGGCCTTGGTAAGGGACAGGAACTGGGAAGCTCCTAGAACCTTAACAAGTAAGAATTTGTAGAATCTCTTTGGGAACACTACCATTGGTAAGACTCCATTCCTAAAACGTTTACTTTCTATGTTTGTTTATTCCGTAGTGCACGTTTTTGATAGGGAGAATTGACTGACTCAGACTGGGTCATGTATTGACATCTAAGAGTGAGCTTTTTCTTGGGAGAGAAAACGGCCATCCATTAGATACTTTGCCTCCTAGAAGGTCCACATTTCCAGAAATCTCTCAAAACTTGTATGAAATAGTGAACATTTCTTTAATCCATTTGCTTGAGTTCATGCCAAGAGGAGAAGCTGCAATAGGGAAGAGAAAGGAGGTGCCTTCTGTTTATTTTACTAATTCCACTGTACCGCAGATTTATCACCAGTGTGCAGAAGGGCCTTCAGTGAGTCATGGAATGTACTTGGTTTGCTGTAAAGAGTTAGAATCTCCTTCCATCATCACTTGGAGTTATGTTATTATTATTAAACCAGCAGTTTCCCAAATTAGACTTTTCAGTTTGACTGTTTTAAAACATTTGTGGAATGACTAAAAAATGAAAGTATCAATAAATGAACTTCTGACCTGGGTTCTAATGGAAACTACTTTATGATGTTTATTAGAGTAAGCCATAGACAATAGCCATATATTTTTGAATGCATAGCACATGCAAAACGTTAGACTGTGCAGTTTCTTATGTTAGTTAATTTCATGAGGCTTCTATGAGATATGTATCATCAGTGTTCAGCTTTACTTTAAAGATAAAGAGACTAAAGCTAAGTGATTTTTAGTAATTTTCTCAAGTTTATACAGATAACAAGCAGCAGAATTAAGAGTGGATCTCAGGTTTTCTGACTTTAAGTCTGACATTCTTTGGACTATATCTCATTGTCTCAAATGGTAAGCATCCTTCCCATTAGGTCTAACTGAGTCCAGGGAATGTGTTGATGTCTATAGGAGGCAGCATACATACAGGGTCTGTAGGGAAGATCTGACTGGAAGTGGAGTTCATGAATCAGCCTTGACAGAGTATGAGTTACATTAAAAAAAAAACAAAAAAAAAACAACTCAAAGTCATAACCAGAAAAGGTAAAAGCATGCAGATAATCTTAGATGTGAGTCTAGGATTCAACAGAGACATATGATTGGTATTCAGGAAAGTAAAGAAAGCAGAGGAGATTTGAAGACTTGGCTTTGGTTAAGATATTTGAGAAACAGTCTGAGAATGGGAGCAGATTAGCTATTATTGGGGTCTGCAGGAGAGGTATGGTAGGGATCACAGCTTAAAGGAACCAAACGGACCTGGTTGCCTTTTAAAGTTTTTTTAATCCCCTGAACTTAGCAAATTACACAGAGCTAGGGTTCCTCTGGGACTTTTTGGTGGTAGGCTATATGGTACTGGTAGCATCTGTGAAGTGAAGTACCAGATTTAGGTCTCCCAGTCTACATAATGCCTACATAATTCCTACAGAATCAGGCACTAGCCACTGTTGTCAGTGGTACATGAAGGCTAGGATCTCCTGTTCCAAGAGTTAGGGCTGCATTTCCCAAGAAATAGATCTAAGATATTCTCAGTGTATTGTCTAAAACAAAAGATGGTAAACATGAGTGAGAGGTGGATGGAATGGGGAGATGTAAGCTGTTGGTGGACAAGGGTATGTTTTAGACACCCAGAAAGTTCCCAAAGATTGGTGCTCCCAATGGGGAAAACTGCTTTTCACTAACTGAACTCTACTGCTTCCAGCTCAAATCCATAAAATGCAGATTCGTTCATAGACCGGGTAATTCTTCTCAGCTTTTCTCTGATGTTTAAGTTACTACCACTTGGTCTTTGCCATTTCAGAATCCATTATTCCCACTAGAACAGATACATTAATTCCATTGTAGCATCTCACACATTATCTCAGCCTACAAAGAAGGAGAGCTGGACAAGGATGTTGATGGTGCCTTTGCTGGTGGATTTCATGTTGTGTGGGCGAATGGAGTTTCTTCAGGGCCCACAAAAGGGATGGCTAGCAGATTGCCCTAATAGGGTCACATGACATACCCGATTACCAGAACCTTCAGACTTCTTTCTATTCAGTGCCCTATTGACGTCCTGGCACTTTGATCTCAATAACTGCAGGACATCACTAATTTCAAGCTTCATTTAGCCAGCAGAACAGAATACTAGGACCACTCACAGATCCTCAAGCCAATCCAATAAACCCCACAATGCAGATGAGATTGTGCAATTTCAATAAATTCAGACAGGCTGAGTCTTTTATTCCATCCTTTTTGGCCTTACATCTTTAGAATCCACTTCCACAGATGCACCCAGACATCCATCAGTAAGTCTGGCAGTCTTTTTAACTCCTTCGGTCTATAAATTATTCTTTCTAGAGAAAGTTTTATTCATTTTCGTCTGGAATCTTTGGGGATTTAACTCATATGGGTCTGGAGGCAATGAGCAGTAACAGGGTGTGTCTTGAGAAGAATTGTCATTTGTAAAGCAATGTTTGCAGGTGAATGCAGAAGAGGACTGATATCCTTAGCATTGTGGTGGTTGCCTGGGATAAAGAAGGGAATTTCAGTGGATTTGGAAGATCACATTTTAACTTCATTCATTTCTGCCCAAATATGCCTATTTCATGACTCAGAGTCCCACTTCTAAACAGAGCCTTTATTTTAGGATAGGAGACGTGAAGTAGTCAAGCCTTCACTGAGTGCTATAACTCTGCTAATAGTTCAACCACACCCTGGTTTGATTATAGCTTAGTTATGCCTACCTTAGTCTAGGAGTTGAGGCCTCGACCTCTTCAGAGTTGCCACGGAGGGCTTCCTGGTTCTTCATGAATGCTCTAAATTGTATGTTCACATTCATGTTAATATTCCAATTTGAATTCATGTTTACACTTTTAATTTTCCTCCCCACACCTGCCATCATATGCTCTTTACAGCATAGTGCCCAAACTTTGTGTTCACAGTGTCACAGACACTTGATATCTCAGTAACTTGCCTCCCATTTCCACATTATGTACTGCTACTTGCAGTGACAATGTGAGTAATCCCAAAGCTATAGCATGTGTAGATTACCTGAATCCCATTTCTGCTTCGTAAGAAGCTTACTCTTGCATTCCTCAAATATATGACCAAGTCCCACACAATTGCAGAATCTAGTTTTGAAATTCTGTTTCCCGGAGTCAGGTTTATGCATCAACTTGGCCAGGTTGTAGTTTCCAGCTACTCAATCAAGCACTTATTGATGTGCTGCTGTAAAATTATTTTTTAGACGTAACTGAGCTAAAGATCTTGAGATGTGGAGAACATCCTAGATTATCTGGTTAGGTCCACTGTAGTCACAAAGGTTCTTATAAGAAGGTGGCAGGAGAACACAGCAAGTAGCAGGAGACGAACAATGGAAGCAAGAGATAGAATGATGCAAAAAAGGGCCCATGGACCACAGAGTGCAGGTGACCTTGGGAAGGCAAAAAGGGTTCAGGGGATGAATTCTCCCCGGAAGCATCCGGAAGAAATGTAGCTCTGTTGGCAACTTGATTTTTGACTTCTGACCTTTAGAACTGTAAGATAATAATTTTGTGTTGTTTTAAGCCACTAAATTAGACGTCACTTGTTATAGCAGCAATAGAAAATGAATACAGATTTTGGTACCCGTGCCAATGACTGCATTTATCAGGATGCTCACAGGAAATAGAAGGCCTACTGAAAATAAGATAATTTGGTGGGTATTTATTTACAAAGGAACCATTCATAAATGTGGAGCTGTAGAAGGACCACAAACGATAATGCAGTGATTAGGGACCTAGTACCTCTTGGATTAAATGACCTCTATGCTGAAGAAAGAAAAAACAAAACACAAAATTTAAAAAAAGGGGAAGGGAACTTTTATCAGAACCCAGAAGGAGAGTATTTTAGGGACTGTACGGACTTGGTTGCCTTTGGAAAAAATACACTGTCAGTGTAGAGGAAGCTTATGTGAACTGACCTCACTTTCATCTCTCTTGTGATACCCACCAGAGCTTCCCTCTTGTCTGAGTCAGACACATGAGCTGTTGACAAATCATAATCCCAACCTCCTGGGACAAAGATCATGGCCGACAAGGATAAAGGGTAGATCTGGAGGGGAAATAGATCTCTAGTACATCACATAATGCTGTTAATGGTCTTCTTCAAGTTTGGGAATGATGTATAAAAAATAAAATTAACATTCATGCTTACAATTCATTTTTTACAAAATGATGGATCCAGTATTTATGTTGTGTGTGTGTGTGTGAAAATGTGTATTCATTTTTTAATCTCTAAAATGATTTGTAAGGAAACTCATTTTTTTGTTTGTGTCTTGTGTTGAATACTCTGAAAAAATGAATACCATCAGTGCTGGATTATTTAAATTCTGATTATAACCATGGAAACAGGAACCAAGGGAGGCAATAAGCCTCAAAGCTACCACTTTCAATAGCAAAAAGGACACAAAGACAGATCTCCCTGCTATGCCTGCTCCCAGGCCACCTGCTGTTTTCCCTACATGTCAGCCTTATTACCTTACAAACCTAGTGAGGGCCAAGCTGTTGGAATGTTAATAGAAGCAAGAGAAAAACCCCACACTTGCTAGCCGTGAATACTCTACTTAGATAATGTTAACAAATGTTAGCAAATGTAGTCACCTGTCTTCTGAATGATACAAGAAACTTAAGAATATTTTAAAATTCCAATCATTTTTTTTTTACCATGACATGATATTTTTGTTTAGTATTTTAATTTTACCTTTTATATTTTCAAATTAGTATTATGATTATTGATGCTTTGTTCATCCAATGCTAGCTCAGATTTTTCACATGTTGGACATTACATTTGGTCAACATGATTTCTTGACCAATCCACTCATTTCTCTAGGTTTGTTTTCTTATTTCAGGTAAATTCTTTGCAGTTTTTCTAGTGAGAATCTGTGAGTAGCTAACCTTCACTGTGTTTGTTAGTTCAGTAACATCTTTATTTTGCTCTCATCCTTGACAAACAGGTGAATATAGACTCCTAGCTTGAGAGTTCATTTTTCCCCCAAACTTATATATTTTTCCATTACTTCTGACCTCTTTTTATGCTGTTGAAAAGTCCTTTGTCAGTGTAATTGTGTCTTGTAATCTATTTTTTTCATGGGCTGCTGTTAAAATTTTCCCTTTTTCATTGGTGTTGTATAGATTCACTGTGTTCTTACTATTACCACCATTGCTATTTTACTTAACTTGCCTGAGACACATTATATTTCTACTCTGAGGATTCATGCCTTTTTTTCATTTTGAAAACCTTCCCTACAATATTCACTACATCTTGAAGTATTGACTTTTCTTAATTCTTTCTACTTTCTTTTTTTTAGAATTCTTCTCATTCTAAGGCAGTTTTTCTCAATTTGGGTGATTTTGTATCTCTTCTGTCACCGTCGGATGTTTGGCAGTGTCTGGAGATCCTTTTGATTGCCACCTCTGTGGGGAGGTGTTTTGGTTATCTTCTCTCCATCCCATTGGTGAGATTCTCACTCTAGTTTATGGGGATATCATACACTTGACATTGGAAAGATGAGATGGGCATTCTTTTCTTAGTCACACACACTCAAGCCCTGGGGGAAAGGACTCCTCACACCAAGTGGGACCACGTCAGCTCTGTGCTTGCGGCAGCAACTGTAGGAGTTAGGCTTTGTAGTATTAAGAGGATGAGATGCCCCCTGGTTCCCACAGGGGGTGATATCGGATTGGTTGACTATTTCCATGAACTGGCAGGAAACTGAAACCTGCTACTCAAAGATAAGCGGGAATTGCACCTGGTCTGTTTGATAAGTGGGATGATTTCGCTAAGGGATCTTATCTGTGGGAGCAGAGTGGGGAAGAGAACTTGTGGTTAGGTCATTCAAGGCCCTACCCAATTTTTCAGATACAAAGGCAGTATATAATGTTGAACCTCAATTCTAGATCTTATTTCACTGGAAGGGTGCTACTGGCATCTTGTATGTAGAGGCTAGAGATGCTTTAAACATCCTCCAAGCCGGGCTCAGTGGCTCAGCCTGTAATCCCAGCGCTTTGGGAGGCTGAAGTGAGTGGATTGCCTGAGCCCGCGGGTTTGAGACTCGCCTGGGCAACTTGGTGAGATCTCATCTCTACAATAAATTAAGAAATTAGCTGGGCGTGGTAGCGCGTGCCTGTAGTTCCAGCTACTTGGAAGGCTGAGGCAGAAGGATCACTGGAGCCCAGCAGGTCGAGCCTGCGGTGGCCGGGAGCGGCCACTGCACTCCCGTCTGGGCGACAGAGTGAGACTCCAACTCAAAAAACAAACAAACAAACAACAACAACAATAACAACAAAAATCCTCCAATACACAGGGCCACTTCCACAACAAAAGAAGTGTCTGTTCCAAATCGCTAGAAGTAATGAGACTGAAACATTGATCTGAAGATGTTGTTTATTTAAAAAAATTCTTCTTCTAGTATAATCTTTATTTTTTTAACCAAGATTCACTTTATTTTATTTATATATCGATCTTGATATTAAAGATGTTGTTCAGAGTGGCGGTTGGAAAAATATAGCCTGCAGGTAAAATCTCGTCTATCGCTTATTTTTATACAGTCCATAAGCTAAGAATTGTATTCTACTTTAAAATAAAAACTAGGCAGCAGAGATGCTATTTCAAAGTCTAAAATAGCAAAATAAAAAACAAATCAAAAAGGATGGGGAAGAGAAGGAGGTGGAAATATAGGAAATAAATACAAGAAAATCTGATAATCCATCTATGATGTCTAACACCTGATTGCAAGGAGTTTCAGAAAGAGAAGAGAAAAAGGTTGAAGGGGACAAAATCATCAACAAAATAGTTTAGAAAAGATCTCAAACTGAAGGATGTGAGTTTTTAGATTGGAAGTTTTCACTGAGTGCCTACATAATTGATAAACGTAAGAAAGCTGAGTACAGGGCAAAAGCTTCTCTCACCTTCTGGAGAGAAAAAAACAATTTGTGTCATCCACAAAGAATTGGGATAATTTTAAGAATGCCTGAAGCAGGGGACAATGGAAGGACATCTTTAAGACTCTGAAGAAAATTATATCCTCCCTCGCATTCTACTCCTAATGAAACAATCATGTCTAAAAGTAAAACAAATATTTTATCAGGCATTTAAGGCTTCCAAAACTTCCTGGTATGTTCTTTTTTTTTTTTCAAAAAAAAAGTTGGATTTTGTTTTTGTTTTTTGAGTTGGAATCTCATTCTGTCACCAAGCTGGAATGCAGTGACATGATCATGGTTACCACAGCCTTGACTACCTGGGCTCAGGTGATCCTTCCACATCAGCCTTCTGTGTAGCTGAGACTACAGGAGAGCACAACCTCTCCCGACTAAGGTTTTTATTTTTTGTAGAGACAAGGTCTTGCTATGTTGCCTAGGCTGGTCTTGAGCTCCTGGACTCAAGTCATCCTCCCACCTTGGCCTCTGTTGAAACAATGACAGTAAGAGCAGAAGAGGAAAACATCTCATACAGGAAACAGAAGAGCTATCATAGAAAAAGGGACATGGGGATTCTCAGAAAGATTGCAATTTCCAGGATTGTAGCTGTGCCCAGCAAAAGAAAGTGACCAGTCCAAATTAGGACAATGTAACTGACTCAAGAGACAGATACAAAGTAATTGCTATCACTGAGCTCTAAGCAGCAATTGTATCCTCTTTTTAACCAGAGGACACAGTACCCAGTTACACCTGGCCAAAAGTGTTTATCTTTGGCTGGTTCTTGAACATGCATTGGTAAGATTCTTGTAATACTCTGCATAGCTTGCCCAATGACTTTCCAAAAAGTGGTTTTATAAGATCACAGGGTAGCTCATTCCAGATTATGATCCAGAGATCTGAAATTTTTATTCTTCAGGGACATTTTATATGCTATGGGAAGTACTGGCTATTTCTTTACATGGTAAATGTATTTTCATATATATTATTTAGTTTTTCAAACATAAGTAATATTTTACATAGGCACACAATCATATGGTGATAAAAATATAAAGAAAATAAAAAGGACAGTGGGCACCTGTGAAGGGGAGGGGAGAAGACACAGTTGGAGAAGGACTGTAGCAGACTTTTAAGGTCTTATAACATTCTTTTATTTGAAGTAGGTAGCCTGTACTAGGCGTTTATCATTCTTTAAGCATTAAAAAATTTTTTTAAATAGAAATGAGATGCTGCTGTGTTGCCCAGGCTGGTCTCAAACTCCTGGGATCAAGCAATCCTCCTACCTTGGCCTCCCAAGTGCTGGGATTATAGGTGTGAACGGGCCAATTCTGAAATGTTTTAAATTTGGGGAAAAACGGCTGGATATGGCAGAAACTAACATTGCTTAGCATTTTGTGACTCCAATGCTGATAATCTGGAATGCATGGAAGATAATAATTTTTGAAGAGTGGATCTTTTTAAATGGTCTGATCAACTTGAATTCTCACTTATGTATGATATTGTTCACAATAGATTAAAAAAGGAAAGATGATTAGCCTTCCACAAAAATAAAGTCGATTCATGGCTTCATTCGGTATTTCATCTTGAGTGCCTCCCATGTGCTGGCTTTTTGCTGTGATTGCAGCGAGAGGAACACAGAGTGGTCCTTGTCTTTGGAGCTCCTAGTTCGGGGGAAGAGGCGGGGACACAACTCAACCAGACCTGAGTTCTAGCAAGACAGTTGATAAGGTAATATCCAGACCCTCCCACCATAGGTAGAAATGCTGGAGAAAGAATGACCGACATTCCCTAAAACATGTAGTCGGGTTTTTCAGAAAGAAAAAGAAATTCTCAGATGACACAGGTGAAGAAAGGACCAACAGTTAAAAAGAGAAGCACATGAGTTGATGTTGTGGCTTCCTTGTGTTCAGGATTTACTGGTCTCCCTGACAAGGGTCTCAGTCCAAGAGGACACCTTGCGTCCACACAAGGTGGGAAGTCACTTGAATGCACATACTTAACTTGTCCCTTGGAACCCCCAAATCTTAAAACATTGAGATTAGACTAAAGGGGAGAATGCAGCAGACATCAAATCGAGGTTATGAATTTGGGTAAAAAAGGCAACACATGACTGAGGCAAACTTTTGCTTAGTGTTCTATGATCCCAGTGCTGACACCTGTGGGACTTATAAAGGTTATCATTCTCAAGGAGAGCAGCTTTTGGAGGGTCTGATCAACCCAAATGCCATGGCCATACAGGTCCCAGGAAGTCTTTTGTGCCCTCCGATTCTTGCTTTTAAATTTCAGGAAGAGCAGGAAAACACATCTCCAATGATCAAAAATAAAAGATTGAAACAAAGCAGCAATAACAGCTCACAATTAGCTTAATCTCCTTCAATTACCATTACTAAAATATAAATGGTTACACCAAACTCATTTCTTAAGAGGCACTCATTGTACAAATTAATGTAGGACCAGAATTCCTTTTGTGAACACTGAGTTCTTGGTTTTCTTTCTCATAAACAGACTTCTTTTCTTTTCTTTTGAGTTGGAGTCTCATTCTGTCACCCAGGCTGGAGTGCAGTGGCACACTCACGGCCACTGCAGCCTCGACCTGCTGGGCTCTGGCGACCCTTCTGCATCAGCCTTCCAAGTAGCTGGGACTACAGGTGTGTCGTCTAATTTTTCTTGATTTATTGTAGAGATGAGATCTCGCCCAGTTGCCCAGGATGGTCTCGAACCTGTAGGCTCAGACAATCCTCTCACCTCAGTCTCCCAAAGTGCTGGGATTATAGGTGTGAGTCACCGCACCTGGCCAACAGACTTATTTTCTAACCCTTATGTCATGTAATAAAATTAGAGATTCAGACTCAGATTAGGAGTTTCATAGTCAGCAAAAAGTTAAACGTGAACTCCTTAGGAGGAGAAAAGGAAAAGTCATTTAGAATTCTTTTCTCTCCCTGAGGATACTTAGTATTTTTTGTAAGCCGGCCAGTGGTGTGCTCACACAGTAAGTATGCTTACAGAATGGCAGAGGGTGTGAGCGCAGTTGAAATTCTTGGTACGGTTCGGTTAGTCATTTCTCAATTAACTCAGCAAATAAAGCTCACACATTTATCGTTATTAGTGGTAACTATAATAATAATGTATAATTGATATATGATCAGTCACTGTTTTGCCTTGTTTCTAAATTACAGAAAATGACAAATGTACAAAAGCCGAGAAAACAGTAGAGCATAAAGAACGCCCGTGTATTTAGCACTCAGATTCAGTAGTTACTGACACGGTCTTTTGTCCCTCCCCACAACTCCTTCTGCTTTTGAGTTATTTTGAGGCAAGGTTCAGTCACTTATTTAATCAACAAATATGGCCGTATACGTTTAAAAAAGGCAAAAAACTCTTCATAAAAAATATAACAGACCCCAATATCATTGGCATTCTAGAAATGAATAATTATTCCTTAGTATCATTAAACACTCAGTCGATGGTCCCATTTCTCTGGTGGATCAGTCATTCTTAACGTGCACAAGATGTGACATAACCAAAAGTGAGTCCTAAACTTTATCAGGAAGCTTTGCAGTTATGATAGAACACAAAGAGGAGACTATTTTGATGTCAAAGGCAAATATTAAACACAGTGTGATTTTGTCGGACTGTGGTTCAGCTTTGCCTCATCCATTTCAGCAGCACAGAGGAAGACTGTTCCTATAGCTTCAGTTGTATCTCTTGATGGAATAATATAATTGTGCGCTTCTACACATTTACTGGGACATGTGTCGGACCTTTGTTACTTCTGTATTTACCTCAAATACACATATTTCCAGAAAGTTACTGAGGACCAGTATGAATAGCTGGCTCTGTAATAGGCCTGTGAGGAGACAATTTTGTTTGGGGAATATGAGAGAGCCCATTTGTTGACGGAAGATTGGAGAACTAAATAGGAAATTAATTCAGGAAGATTCAAGTGGTCTAGGTGTCAGATTTGAAAGCATTCCACTGCTGGAATGACAAAAGAGCATCTATTTTGTGCCTGTTCAACTTTCAGATTCTAGGAGGCAATGGGGTTGTCCTAACTTTTTGGTCACGTGCCCAGCCTTGGCTACGGGAGCCTTCCTGATTTGATTCAGTCTTACTAGACAATCCTCAATGGGACAAGGTAATTCTTCCAAAGCAAATAAGGTGCTATTATTACTGAGATAAAACTGAATGAATACCAGGAAGCCAAAGAACTTCAAATACACAGGGAGGCTGTAAATGGTCATAATGACAGCTTTCTGCTTCACTGAGGCAGTTAAAAAATGTCTAGAATTAAAAAAAAAACAGAGCGAAACTTTTTTTTAATATACTAGGATATGGTGGAAGGTAAAACGGCCAGAAAAAGAACCAAATATATTATGAAATGATGAAAGGTGACATTCACTTCTAATAGTGCTGAGAACTAAGCAATCAAATAACCTTTTGTGTTTAGTAATCTGGTAAAACCTTCAAAATTTCAAACTATATATTTTTCATTACATTAACGATGAATAAACTAACGCCATGTGACTTTTCTTGTTATCCTGTCATTTCTCAATTATTGACTGAACTTCTATCAAGAGTAGACTTTCAAAAGTAAACTTTGTATTTCAGAATAATTTTAGATTTGCAGAAAAGTTGTAAAGATAGCATAGACTTTCCACATAACTCTCACATATCTTCTCCCATCATTAAAATCTTACATTTCCACAATCCATTTGTCAAAACTAAATTAATTGACATTTGTACATTACTAGCAACTTAATTCCACACTTTACTTGGATTCCACCAAGTTTTCCTCTTGTTCCATGACCCAAGGTACCATGTCATCCAGTCTATGATACTGTTTCAGTCTTTCCTTGTCTTTATAACCTTGACAGGTTTGAGGAGTAGTGGGCAGGTGGCCTGTAGAAAGTGCTGCAGCCTGGGTTTGTTTGATGTTTTCCTCATGATCAGACAGACTATGGGTTTTTTCCCTTCTTGCCATATCATGTTAGGGAATGCATCAGATCCACATGGCTTCACCTGCGGGGGGCAAGCCCCTGCAGAGAGATTTAGGGGGTCCCTGGGAGGTGTGGCAGCATCAGCGATTGTTCTGGAGAAATAAAGAGAAGGGGGGAGAAAGAAAGAGACTGGACTCTGTCTCTTTCTTTCTTTCAGATTTAATGGGGCTAACCATGAACCTTTTATCCTAAAATTTCACAGGCAAGATCACAAGATTTTCACGTGAACACAAAGCCAGGTGGATGAGGGGCATCCCCCCACCCACCAGGTGTTTCCTCAAGCATGAGGAAGGACAATCCCAATATTATTTCACTGTTCCTTATGCTTGGCTAATGTTCCTCACAAACAATACAACAATTCTAACATCATAATATTCTAATAATCAATAACTTCTAAAACCTATGTGTACCCAACACCTAATGACTAACTGAAATCCTAATACCTTTCTATTCTGTGCTAATTTTACCTTACTATAAAAAACTCTTAATTATAGCTCAAACCAGTTCCTAAAGAATGTGGCCCAGTCCAAAGATCACGCTGGGCTGTTTCCAGGAACAATTGATTATAATCTCTTAACAAAATGGCTATTCTAAAATCCTATGTATCTATCTTAATTTCTATAAAAGTTTCTAATTCCTAATCCTAATATATAAAGCTGATCATCAGCAATAAAGGTTCTAAAATAAAACCCAAATACAAACTGTAATTGTACTAAAGCCAAAACTGCAATTAGTAGAAAATGGGAACAATGAAATTTCTAAAGTTAGTTGTATTCTTATAAAACCTTAAAGTATCATGTTTGATCATGCTTGGACTAACATAATTCCCTGACGTAGCATGACCTATTCTACAATACTTTCTATGAATAAAATAAATTCAGTTTCTATAATAAGTAGAAAAACCCTACACTAACTGTAAATAAAAACTGGTTTAAAAGAATGCAGCCCAACCCAAAGTGAACGCTGGGCCCTTAAGAATGTGACCCAGTCCAAAGTTCATGCTGGGCCATTTCTGGTAACCCTAGATAATCATCTATACCATCTAAAGCTGGAAACAGCTCTCTAAATGTATATACTAATTCTGCAAATATACTTTTAAATCTTATAAAGAAGCTCGTACCATATTAAAGGCTCCCAAATGTGACCTGAGTTTGAACTGTGTTAAGTTTAAAACCGAAACTGCAGTCTGTGAGAAACGGGAACAATGGATCCCTAGGGTCAGCCATGCCTGTTGTACTCTCAGAACTTCATGCTTAGATCATCAAAGTCCCTGCTAGTGGGACATGCCAAACAACAAAGAAGGGAGGAGGGAATGGGCCTTCAGCTCCTGAACTCAACCTGGTAGTCTCAGGGTCCGCAGCCCGCCTGGATCCCTAACGCTCAGGCGGGCCTCCACAGCCGGCTCCCAACATTCACTGGTGATATTAACATTCACTTGGTGAAGGTTGTGTCTACCAGGTCTCTACACTGCGAAGTTGCTATCACCCACTGTGATATTTGCAAACAAGTCACTAAGTCTGGTTTATCCTCAGGAGGTGGGGGTGGGGACTAAGTTTCAACTATTGGACAAAGTAATATCTACATTAATGTTTTGAATTCTCCTTAAAGAAAAGTTTGTGAAAGAAGACTTTTTAATTCCACTTTGGAATATTTAGGAAATACTGTGCGTTTGAATAACAAATATTTGATCAGTGTCCTCTATGATGGGACAATCAGATAGGTCTTGGTGAAATGGATGCTTTTGTCTCATTTTTAAGGTGGGATCATGACAAGCTAAAAGAGAGAAGGCAAATTTATTTTTAAACTCACACAGTGGTCCCTTCATTTCCAGTGAGAGACGCAAAGGGCTTCAAAAAGAACACCACACATGAAGGCAGCGGCAGACGGGGCCCACTTGAAGTGAAATCTGAACCCAGATCTGTATATAAAATGGAAGGTGGTGTCTTATCTACTTTCAAATTCCAGGGATCAGAATTAGCATAATTTGACTCAGAATCTTGGCCTTTGCAAAATTAAGCAAATATAATTTTTAGCCTCGGAACACAACTTCTGGTGATTTCTGAGACTGCTACACATTTGAAGTTCCCTGAGGATGAAAAGGCACATGTTTGCTGAATCGTCCTTAAACACACACACATTTATACTGACAAATTCACAAAGATATAGCATCATTACCATCACTCATTTATATGATAAGCAGAAAACTCTACCCCATAGAGTCTAGTCCCCAGAAGTGTACATCTGAAAAAAGGACACAAAATATTTCTCAAGTGGTATAGGTAGACTTTCATGAGAAGGACTTCATAAAGGCTTCATGAAAGACATATACCTCTATAGGCCTCAGTGTTTCTTGCTATTATTTTTGTGACAATGGAGAAAGACTCAGCATGCCTGACTTCATTTGGCCTCTGGTACCGCCCTCCCCGTGGTAGTAACACTTAGGTTAAAAAGCTTCTGTTCTTTTTTATGGCTGC
>NW_007261202.1:70250-74706 GCF_000164805.1 Carlito syrichta
ATTAGCAGTAGTCAATATCTGTCTGGGGAAGAGGGGGCACACCTCATCAACAAGGGCACCTGCACAATTAAAATTTGTATACCTAACCCTGAACTATACCCCACAATTTTAAAATAAAAGTTATATATAATTTTTTTAAAAACTTCTGTTTAGCTTTGCACGTAGATTAGTTAATTATAGGAGGAATTTAGTTTATAACTCAACTTTAGGAAAAGTTACAATAGCCTCTTTCCCAAAACTGAACCCAGAGGAAACTAGAAGAGTAAACATGCAAGCAACAGCGTTATGGTGGAGATTTATAGAAACATGATGACCTGAGCAAGGACAAGGACGTTTCCCAATCTCCTTGGACCCTCTCTGGCACCCAGATGTTTGCAGTTGTCAGTTATTTCTCTTGATCTCAAACCCCTCCTTAACATAAAGGGAGCCTGAAACTTGCACTAACTCAAGATGGGTTCTCGAGGATGCTAGTCTAGTCTGTTACCTTTTCAGTCTGCTGGCTTTGCGATTCAAGTCATTTTCTTTGCTCCAACATCTTGTCTCTTGACTCATTGGCTTCATACAGGGAGTAGCATGAGCTTGGAGCTGGTTACGTTTTATTCAGTCACAATATAACGAATTATGTTATTGTGCTCTAGTACTTTGTCTATTTCCCCTGCTAGACTGTAACTACATTTGGTTACAGATCACTCACCATTGCACCTGCCCTGTGCCTCACATACTGCAGGTGCTTAATACATATTTGTCAAATAAATAAACTAAAAAAAGAAGATGTAGGATTAACTTGCTTCTAGTTTTGTCATTTTACGATGCTATGCAAGTGTAGACACTTAAGAAAATGTTTACTATATTCAGACAGCCTGTGTGCCTTGGTGCTGTGTGGGACACCCAGAAAGTTCCCTGGAACACCTGATGCCACCTCCAGAGACGTCAGGTGGCCATTGCCATCCTCTCTCTACTCCCTGAAGATGCTTCAAGTTCAAGTCTAAAAGCCTTGACTGGCTGGCCTCTGTACTCAGAAACTGAGTTTCCAACGATGTGTCTTTGTTTTCTGAAATTTTCGTAGAAGCTCCCCTCATTAAATGCTAGCAGATATCCTCTACTACCAAGTTCTAACAGATGGTCCAGCAGACTTTTAGTGAACAGAAAGTGACTGAACAAGAAAATGGATGTATATTGTCCAAAGGAAGGTTGAATGCGGTTGCTTTCCTGGAGTGGGAGGGGGCACTGACAAAGATTCTTTGCTTGACCAAACTTTAGTCAGGCCCCTAAACCTTCTCCTGGGCCCATCTGTGTATTTCCCTGGAAAATCAGATTCTAGTCCAGCAAGCATCCTGCAAAGTCAGCTTAGCCAGAGTCCCCTGCCTCCCACATCTGGTCACCCTCGGTATGTAATTAGGTTTCTCATCCTTTCTTACCTCCCAGGCGATGTCTGATCAGCCTGGCCTGGCTTTGAAAATCCTGTGAGGTCAGTTTTGCCAGAATCTCCCTTACTCCTGACCTTTCACTTAGTAAGTTTTCATCTATTGGCTCCCCCCACCCTGCTCCTTGGCTATAAATTCCCACTTGCCCATGCTGTGTTTGGAGTTGAGCTTAACTTCCTTCTTACAGCAAAATGCCATGGCAGTGGTCGATACCTGTTGAGGTAGCCCTGAATACAGTCTGCCTTACCATGATTTAACAAGTGTCATTGAATATTTTTGGTTAATGGTTCATAGCAAGAGTAAAGAAGTAATTTCTCCTGGAAGTCATTTAATTAAATGAGATAAAATAGATATTTTTGAAAATTTACAAATAGTGGGAAAATAGAAGGAATAGTACTTTGATGAAAACGTGGGTTGGGTGCAGTGGCTCACGCCCGCAATCCCCGCACTTTGGGAGGCTTAGGCAGGAAGATTACTTGAGGCCAGTAGTTTGAGACCAGCCTGGGTAACATAGCAAGACCCTTTCTCTACCAAAAATAAAATTAACAAAATAAAAAAAGTGTTGAATTCACAACTGAGAAAGCAATAAAAAGCTCATTTGTTCAATCTGCACTGAATTATAATTCCGTGCAATGAAATAAATCATGAATGAAAAGTTTGGGGACTTTTGATCATCTTCCAAAGATGTAAACTTTAAAAACTGTGAAATGATTTTTGTGCTTTAAAGATGATGAGAAAAAAAGCAAATTCATTTAAAAATAACTTGTAGTAGAGTCACAATCAATTTTCTGTTTAGATAATCATTATATGTGATTACTTGGAAACTGCATCTACTGATTTTTTCAAAGACATTTGTAGGTAGCTAGTTAATGATTTATCCTTATTTCAAGTTTTAATTTTTCAATTGTTTGGACACGATTTTAACATTTAATGTTGCACATTGATGTTTATATCTTCCTTCCATAATGTTGATTGAATATCTTCTTTCTGGTTGACTTCTTTTTAACTAGTCAGATCATTGGTCAGCTAGATTAAAAACAAAACAAAACAAACAAAAAGAAAGGCTCTAAATACTTAATTTTATTTTATCTATTGTACTGACTTTTTAACTCTTCACCACTTAATTGTTTCTGTGGCATTATGTAAATGGTGCTGAAATGTCAAATATAAAGTAAATAATGAAAAGAAAAAATAACAGATGTAAAGAGATTTTAAAAATACGGAGGACCCCCAAAACTGGAATTTATTTAAAAAGGTGTATTTGTTCTTACCTGTTTAAACTTCAGTCACCTTCAAAGTACTCTCTGTTTGATGCAGCACACCCGAGATGCTTTTTTTCCCACTGCTCAAAACATTTTTTAGTGCCTCAATTTTGATGCCTTTTAGTGCTTCTGCCATTTTTTGTTTTACATCTTCCACATCGGCAAACGTTTCCCTTTGAGGACTTTTGACATCTGGGGAAACAAGAAAAAGTCACTCAGGGTGAGACTGGGTGAATGGGGAGGGTGGGACATGGGGATCAGGCCGTTTTTTGGTCAACAGCGACGGAACACTCAGCGCGTTGTCATGGTGGAAGAACCAGTCACCTGCTTGCCACAAAAAAACCACAGAAGTCAAACACAGTCTTTCACAACAACACCAGCTGGTACACTGATGCTGATGGATTCCTAGAACACTTACCTAGCTGGGGAAACCTGTACTACAAAGGGCCTGACCTCTAAAAAATAATTCCGGTTTCTTTGGGGTCTGCCCTCGTATATCCTTATGTCAACTCATAGCAACAGATTTTTTTTTAAAAAAAGGAATATGAATTCTCTCTCTTTATATGAAACAAAATACAAACAACAAATTCAAAATTTAAACGAACACCAGAAAATTTTAAAAAATATTTTATCTTTTAACATTTTAACATATTTTTTATTTTAAAATTGTGGGGTACAGTTAAGGGTTAGGTATGCAAATATGCATCGTGCAGGTACCCTTGTTGATGAGGTGTGTGAAATTTGTGATTTTCTTTTTTATGGCTGCGTCGTATTCCATCGTGTATATGTACCACATTTTTTCAATCCAGTCCTCTTTTGATGGACAGCATGGTTCGTTCCATGATCTTGCTAGAACACCAGAAATTTGACAGGTCCATGGTGACTGAGTGAGAGGCAGCTCTCAGACCCGATGGCGGTCAGTTCGGAACCAGTGCAGCATCTATGTTTGCATTTAGACAGGCTTGCCTTGCTGGTATTTTTTTGCAGTCTCACAAAGGAACTTCTTGCTACAAAAAAAGGTTCTTGTGGGCCCAGCATGCACGTTAATGCAGCGTGTTGCCCCCCAGGCTACCGACCCGAGCTAGCCTGCACACGGGTACTAGCAAGGACTAGCAAGAGGAGGTGCTAGAAACTTTTATAGCAACTCAGACCTTAAAAAGCTGTACGTTTTCTTCATTTTATTTTTCCGAAATATTACTGTCTTCTACAAAACTATGCCTCGCCCTTGACAGAGCGGAGTTTGAAAAGTGAAGCCCAAATCCCCCTACTGGGAATATACCCTGAAGAACTCAAATCACTCTATCAAAAAGATACCTGCACACGAATGTTTATCGCAGCATTGTTCACAATAGCAAGAACCTGGAAGCAACCATGCTACCCATCAAAAGAGGACTGGATTAAAAAAATGTGATACATATACGAAATGGAATACGATGCAGCCATAAAAAAGAGCAAAGTCATGAACTTTGCAGCAACCTGGATGGAACTAGAGTCTATAATACTGAGTGGCCTCTCACAGAAACAAAGAGCTGAGTCTCACATGTTCTCACTCGTAAATGGACCTTGAACAATTACCGTAATACTATAAGAAAAGGACGGACAGTGGTGGGAAACTATGGGGGGGCGGGCAGGGAGGGGAAGGGAGGTGGGATTAACGGTGGTCAATTTCTGTCTGGGGACTGGGGGACACCCCTTATCAACACGGGTGCTTGAACGATGCATATTTGTATACCTAACCCTTAACTATACCCCACAATTTTAAAATAAAAA
>NW_007261203.1:0-5975 GCF_000164805.1 Carlito syrichta
AGTCTACTGGATAGCTAAGTAGCTAGGCAATTAGTTCAGGTGGCTAGACAGTTGGCCAACTAGTTAAATCAGCTACGTTAGTTAGCTGGCTATTCAGCTGCATAGTTAGTTATGTCAGCACATTAATTCAGTTCTATAGCTAACTGGCTAGCTTGTTAAAACCTATTTACATCAGATGGGCACCCAACTGGTTCGCTAATTATTTCAGCTAGTTAAGTCAACTGGCAAGATAGGAAACTAGCTAGTTAAGTCAGCTAGATATGTGAGTTAGCTAGTTAGTTAAGGCAGCAAATTAAATCAGCTAGCCAGCCGGTTTGCTAGCTAGGTAGCTAGCTAGTTATGTCAGCAGTCTAGCAAGCTGTCTAGCTAGTTAAGTCACCTAGTTAAGTCAGCTGACTAGCAGGCTGGCTAGGTAGGTAGCTTGCTAATTAAGTCAGCCGGCTAGACAGCTGTCTACCTAGATAAGTCACCTAGTTAATTCAGCTGGATAGCCAGCTGGCAAGCTATGTAGCAAGTTAGTTAAACCAATTGGCTAGAAAGCAGGCCAGCTAGTTACGACAACTAGTTAATTCAGCTGGCTAACAAGTTGGCTAGCTAGGAAGTGACCTAGTTAAGTCAGTTGGCTAGCAAGCTTTCTAGCTAATTAAGTCAACTAGTTAAGTCAGTTGGCTATCAAGATGGCTATAGAGTTAGAGAGCTAGTTAGGTTAGTTGACTAGTCAGCTGGATAAATAATTAAGGCATCTAGTTTAGTCACCTGCCTGGCCAGCTGCCTAGATCAATAATCAACTAGTTAATCAGCTGGCTAACCAGGTAGCTAGGTAGTTAAGTCAACTAATTAAGTCAGTTGCCTAGACAACTGGCTAGCTAGTTAAAAAACTAGTTAAGTCAGATGGCTACACAACTGTCTATCTAGTTATTTCAGCTTGTTAAGTCACCTGGCTAGCTAGTTAGCTAGTTAAGTCAGCTATTTATGACAGCTAGCTAGCTAGTTAAGTCAGCTAGCTAATTCAGCTAGCTAGCTAGATAGCTAGCTAGCTAGTTATTTTAGCTTGTATAGTCAGCTGGCTAGCTAGGTAGCTATGTGGCCAAGTCAGCTAGTTAAGTCAGCTGGCCAGGTAGTTAAGTAAGCTACTTAAGTCACCTGGTTAGCCAGCTGCATAGCTTGGTAGCTTGCTAATTAATTCAGCTGGCTAGCCAACTGGCTAGCTAGTTAAGTCACCTAGTTAAGGCAGCTCGCTAGTCAGCTGTTAGCTAGGTAGTTATGTAGTTAAATCAGCTGGAAAGCCAGCAGAAGACATAGGTAGCTAGCTAGTTAAGTCAGCTGGCTAGCCATCTGGCTACCTAGTGTTTTCAGCTAGTTAAGTCAGCTGGGTAGGCAGCTGGCTAACGAGTTAAGTCAACTAGTCATGTCAGCTGGCTAGCCAACTGGCTAGTTGCCTAAGTCAACTAGTTAATTCAAGTGACTAGCAATATGGCTAGCTAGGTTGCTAGCGAGATAAGTCAGCTGGCTAGCCAGCTTTCTAACTGGTTATGTCAGCTAGTTAAATCAGTTGGCTACCCACCTGTCTACATAGTAGCTAGCTAATTAAGTCAGCTGGCTAGCCGGCTGGCTAGCTAGTTAAGTCAGCAAGTTAAGTAAGCTGGTTAGGTGTCTGGTTAGCTAGGTGGCTGGCTAGTTAAGCCAGCTGGCTATCCAGATTGCTATCTAGTTAAGTCAGGTTGTTAAGTCAGCCAGTAGGCCGGTTGGTTACCTAGTTGACTGGCAAGTTATGCCAATTGGTTAGCAGGCTAGTCAGGTATGTGGCCTGCTAGTTAAGCCAGCTGTATAGTAAACCCAGCTTGCTTTCCTACTGTCCAGACATTTGGCTGGTTATTTAAGCCGGATGGCTAGCCAACCGACCAGCCCACTAGCTAGCTAGCTGGCTGCCTAGCCAGCTAGCCATTCAGGTAACTAGCTACTTAAGCCAGCTAGCCAGCCAACTATCTAGTCAGCTAGGTAGGTCAGCTAGCTAGCCAGCTCCTAGTTAAGTCCGACAGCAAGTCAGCTAACAATTCAGCTAGCTAGTTAAGTCAGCTAACTATTCAGGTTGCTAGTCAGCTATCTAGTTAAGTCAGCTAGCAAGTCAGCTAGCTAGTCAGCTAGATAGTTAGGTCAGCTGGCTTGCTAACTAGCCACTTAGCTAGCTAGTTAAGTCAGCTATCTAGAAAGATAGATAGCTTGTTTGCTAGTTAGTTATGTCAGCTTGAGAGTCAGTTAGCTAGTTAAGTCAGTTAGCAAATCAGCTAATTACTTAACTAGCTAGTTGGTTACCAACTCCGCTAGCTGTTCAGTTAACTAGTGTGCTCGCTCTATTTCCATCAGGTCAGCTAACGCGTCGTAACACTCGCCAGCCAAAAGACCAACTCACATATCAGCTTACTCACAGGCCAACAGGACAGCTAACTAGTCAGCTTGCTCGCCAGTCATGTAATTAAGTCAGCTTACCAGTAGGCTTGCTCTCCAGCTTACTTGATAAGGCAGCTCACACTTTGGCTCACTTGCAGACCAAGTAGGTAAGTTGATTACACTGATGGCTCACTTGTCAGCTGACTAGGTAAGTCTTCTGACCAGACAGTTCACTCGTCTGATGACTAAATTCAGCTGACCTGTCAGCTCATTCGCTGACTGACTATTTAATTCTGCTGACAAATTGGCTCACTCGCTGGCCAGCTAGTTAAGTCAGTTAACTAGTAGGTGAGTAGATGGTCAAGTAGTTAACTAAGCTAACCCATCGGCCGACTAATTGGCCCACTTTTCAGGCATCAAGTTAGCTCAGCTAACTACTAGGCCAAATAGTTAGGCCAGCCAAATTGTTGGCCAGCCAGTTGGCTGACGAATTAGGTCAGGAAACCAGTCAGACAACTGGTTAAGTGAGGTAGCTAGTGGGTCAACACGTCAGTAAACCAGCTAATCCAGCTAACTAGTCAGCCGATTATTCAGCTGAATGTTAAGCCAGCTAACAAGTCAGCCTAGTAGTAAGCCAACGTGTTTAACCAGCTTAGTAGTTAGCCAACTCGTAAGCCAAAATGTTAATTCACCCAGCTAACTCGTTAACCAACTACTTAAGTCAGCTGGTTAACTCGTTTAACAAACTAATTAAAACTGTTAGCTAACTCATTAACCAACTAGTTAAGAGAGCTAGCTTCCTCTTTAGGCAACTAGTTAAGTCAGCTAAGTCAGCTAGCTAACAAGGTAGCTAGCTAAGTCAGCTTATTAAGTCAGCTAGCTCACTAGTTAGCTAACTATTTAAGTCAGCTACTGAAGTCTGCTACCTAACTAGATAGCTAATTATTAAATCAGCTAGATATTAAGCTAGTTAAATAATTAGCCAAATATTGAATTCAGGTAGTTGAGTAAGCTAGCTATCAAGGTTAGTTGGCCAGTTAAGTCAGCTAGCTAAGTAGTTAAGTCTCCTAGCTAAGTCAGCTAGTTAAGACATCTTGCTAATTTAGTCAGCTGATTAAGACAGCTAGATAGGTAGTTAGCTAATGGGTTAACTCAGCAGGTTGATTCAAGTAGTTAGCTAGTCAACTAATGGGTTAAGTCAGCTGATTGAGTCAGCTAGCTAGCTAGTTAGCAAATGGGTTGAGTAAGCTGCTTGAGTAGGCTAGCCAGAAAGTTAGCTAATGAGTTGTCAGCTGGATGAGTCAGCTAGCTAGCTACTTAGCTAGAGTTAAGTCAGCTGGTTGAGTCAGCTAGCTAGCTCATTAGCTAATGAGTTAAGTCAGATGATTAAGTCAGCTAGCTAGCATGTTAGATAATGAGTAAGCTAACAAGTTAGCTAGCTGGTTATATTAGCTAGCTAGATAGGCAGCTAACTATTTAAGTCAGCTTGTTAGATATGTAGTTATCTGGTTAGCATACAATTTAAGTCAGCCAGCTAGATAGGTAGCTAGTTAGTTAACTATTAAATCAGCTGGCTAGCTAGGTAGCTAGCTAGTTAAGTCAGCTGGATAGGCAGCTGGCTAGCTAGGTAGTGAGCTATTTAAATCAGTTGGCTAGGCAGCTGGCTAGCTGGTTAATTCAGCTAGTGAAGAGAACTGGACAGCCAACCAGCAAGGTAGGTAGCTAGCTACTTAACTCAGCTAGATAGCTACCTTCTTGGCTAGTGATGAAAGTGAGTTAAGTCAGCTGGATAGACAACTGGCTAGCTGGTTAAATCATCTAGTTTAATCATCTGTCTAGCCAGCTGCGTAGGTAGGCAGCTAGGTAGATAAGTCAGCTTACTATCCAGCAGGCTAGCTGTTCAATTCACCTAGGTAAATCAGCTGGCTAGCCTTATGGTTAGGTAGATAGCTAGATAGATTAGTTAGCTGGCCAGGCGCCTCACCTATCTAGCTTAGGTCAGCCAGGTAAGTTAGCAGCTAGCCAGATGGCTAGATAGGGAGCCAGCTAGTTAAGTCAGCTGGGTAGCCAGTTGAGTAGCTGGTTAAGACAGTTATTTAAATCAGCTGGCAACCAGGAGGCTAGGTAGTGAAGTCAACTAATTAAGTGAGTTGGCAATCCAGGGGGTTAGCTAGTTAAAAAGCTGCTAATTTAGATGGCTAACCATCTGGCCAACTAGTTATATTAGCTAGTTAAGTAAGAAGGCTGTCTAGGAAACTAGTTTTATAAGTCAGCTAGTTATGTCAGCTGGGTAACTAGTTAAGTCAGATAGTTTTGGCTGCTGGATATCTAGATAGCTAGCTAGGTAGCTAGATGGTTAAGACAGCTAGTTAGCCCAACTTTCTAGCTAGGTAGCTACCTGGTTAAATAAGCTAGTTGTCAGCTTGCTATCTAGTTATGTCAGTATTTAAGTCAACTGGCTAGCCATTTACCTGACTTGGAAGTCAGCTAGTTAAGTAGCCTAGTTAAGTCAGCTCACTAGGCATCTGATTAACTAAGGAGATGGATACTTAAGTCAGCTGGCAAACAAGCAGGCTACATAATTACCTAGTTATTTAAGACAGCTGGATATCAAGTCATCTAGCTATGTAGCTAGGGAGTTAGGTCAGCCTGCTAGCCAGCTGGCTAGCTATTTAAGTCACCTAGTTAAGTCATTTGCCTAGACACCTGGCTAGCTAGGTTGCTAGATAGTTAAGTCGGATCTCTAGCCCACTAGCTACATAGTTGAGTCACATAGTTAAGTAAGCTCCCTAGCCAGCTAGCTAGCAAGATAGCTTGCTACTTAAATTAACTGGCTAGACACCTGGCTAGACACCTGGGATGTGTAGCCATCTGGTTCGCTAGTTATTTCAGCTAGTTAAGTCAACTGGGTAGCTAGGCAGCTAGCTATTTAAGTCAGCTAGATATATCAGCTAGCTAGCTAGTTAAGTCAGCTAGTTAAGTCAGCTAGCTATATGAGAGCAAGCTAGCTAGCTAGCAAGTTGAATCAGCTAGTTACGTCAGCTGGCTAGCTAGGTAGCTAGCTAGTAAAGTGAGCTATTTCAGTCAACTGGGTAGCGAGTTAAGTTAGTTAGTTAAGTCAGCTGGTAAACCAGCTGCCAAGCAGCATAGCTTGTTTTAAGTCAGCTGGATAGCCAGCTGACTAACTAGTTAATTCACGTACATAACTCAGCTCCCTGGTCAGCTGGAAAGCTAAGTAGTTAGGTAGTTAAGACAACTGGTAAGCCAGAGACCTACGTAGGTAGGTTGCCAGTTAAGTCAGCTGGATTACCATCTGTTGTCTATTTATGTCAGCCAGTTAAGTCAGCTAGCTATCCAGCTGTCTAGCTAGGTAACTAGCTACTTAAGTCTGCTGGCTAGCCAGCAGTCAACTACGTGAAGTAAGTTAGTTAAGTCAGCTGGCTACCTGCTGGTTAGTTATGTAACTAGGCAATTAAGTCATCTGGCTAACTAGATAGCTAGCTAATTATGTCAGCTGTCTAGTCAGCTTTCTAGCTAGTTAAGTCACCTGGTTAAGTCAGTTGACTAGCCAGCAGACTAGCTAGGTA
>NW_007261204.1:0-3275 GCF_000164805.1 Carlito syrichta
TGCTAGGCAACTAGTTAGCCAAGTAACTAGTTGGTATGCTATCTGACTTAACTAGCTAGCTGTCTAGCTAGTGGCTATCTAGCTGACATAACTTGCTAGCAAAAAAGCTATCCAGCTGTCTAGCAAGCTGACTTAACTAAGTACCTCACTGGCTAGTTAGCTGGCTAGTTGACTTTATTATCTAGCTGACTAGCTAGTTGACTAGCTTGTTTACTTATCTAGCAATTTGACAAGAAACCTGACTAACTAGCTGACTTAACTAGATAGCTGAATAGTTAGCTGAAACGTTAGCTGACTTAACTAGCTAGCTAGCTAGCTAACTTAACTAGATGACTAGCTAGTTGACTGGGTAGGTAGCTAGCCAGCTGACTTAACTCGCTAGCTACCTTGTTGCCTAGCTGGCTAGGAAGCTTGGCTAACTAGATAGTGGAGTGTCCACCTGGCTACCAAGCCGGCTCCAATAGCCAGCCATCTGGCTGGACAATGGGATAGAAACCTGGCTTAACTAGCCAGCCACCCTGGTGTTCTTCTGCCTAGCGAGCCAGCTTAATTATCTGGTCACCTACCTTACCAGCCTGCTAACCCGCCTTCTGAACATGCCACCCACCAAGCTAGTCAGCTGGCTAACCAGTTGAATTAACTAATATCTTAATTTGAAAGCCATCCGGCTAGCCAGCTTGCTTAACTAGTTAGCCAGTCAGCTACCTGGCTCACTTAACTAGCTGACTTAACTAGCTAGTCAGCAGGTTAGCCAACTGACTCAATTAGCTAGCTACCTA
This sequence comes from Carlito syrichta, assembly GCF_000164805.1. Classification (NCBI taxonomy): domain Eukaryota; kingdom Metazoa; phylum Chordata; class Mammalia; order Primates; family Tarsiidae; genus Carlito; species Carlito syrichta. The sequence continues at coordinate 780 of NW_007261204.1, forward strand.
CCTAGACAGGTGACTAGCCAGCTGACATAACTAGCTGACATAACCAGCTAGATAGCTGGCTAGCCAGGTGAATTAACTATGTAGTTATCTAGCTAGCCAGTTGACTTGCCACTTGAATTAACTAGTTCACATATCCAGGTAGCCAGCTGGCTACCAAGTAGACTCAACCAGCTGACATAACTAATTAGCCAGCTGGCTAGCCAGCTGACTTAACTTGCTGACATCTCTAGATAGCCAGGTGGCTAGCCAGCTGACTTAACTTGCTAGTTACCGATGTATACCACTGACTAGCATGCTGAATTAACTATCTAGCTACCTAGCTAAGCAGCTGACTAGCGAGCTGACTTAACTAGGTGACTTAACTAGCTAGCCAGCTGGCTAGTAAGCTGACTTAACTAGTTAGCTCCCAAAATAGGCAGCTGGTTAGCCAGCTGACTTAACTAACAGACTCAACTAGCTAGCCAGCTGACTTATCTATCTGATTTAACTAGCTAGCCAGCAGGCTGGCCAGCGGAATTAAATAGCTGACTTAACCAGCTAACCAGCTGGCTAGCCAGCTGAATTAACTAGCTTAGTATCTACCTATCCAGATGGCTAGCCAACTGACTTAACTTGTTGACTTAAGTAGCTAGCAAGCTGGCAAAAATTAACTGACTTTACTAGTTAGCCAGCTGGTTACACAGCTGACTTAACTAGCTCTCCACCTAGCTAGCTAGCTGGCTAGTCAACAAATTAATCTAGTTGACTTTATTAGCTAGCCATCTGACTAGCCAACTGACTTAAGCTTGCTACCTAGCTAGCCAGTTGGCTAGCCAGCTGACTTAACTAGCTGACTTATATAGCTAGCCTTCTAGCTAGACAGTTGAATTAAGTAGCTTGCTGTATACCTAGCAAGCTGGCTAGCTTGCTGACTTTAATAGGTGAATTATCTAGCTAGCCAGCTTATTAGACAGCTGATTTAAGTTGCAAGCTACCTAGCTAGTCAGCTGGATATCCTGGTGACTTAACTAGGTGGCTTAACTAACTAGCCAGTGGGCTAGACAGCAGACTTAACTATGTAGCTACCTAGCTACCCAGCTGTCTAGCCAACTGACTTAACTAGGTGACTTACATTTCTAACCAGCAGGCTAGCAAGCTGACTTAACTGCCTAGCTACCTAGTTAAACAGATGGATAGCCAGCTGAATTAACTAGCTAGCTAACTCCGTACCCATTGGCTTGCCAGCTGACTTAAATACCTAACTAACTACCTAACCAGCTGGCTTGTGAACTGACTTAACTAGGTTACTTAACTAGCTAGCTAACTAGCTAGCCAGCTGAGTTAAATAGCTAGCTACCCAGCTAGGCAGCTGGCTAGCCTGCTGACTTAGCTCACTGACTTTAACTAGTAAGCTGACTTTACTGGCTGACTTAACCAGCTAGTTAGCTCTCTTATCTAGCTGAATTAACCAGCTAGCCAGGTGGCTAGCCAACTGACTTAACTACCTCGCTACTTAGCAAGCCAGTTCGCCAGCCAGGTGATTTTGTTAGCTGAATCAACTAGATAGCTACCTAGCAAGATAACTGATTTAATAGTTGGCTAACCAGCTAGCTACCTAACTACCAGCTGGTTTGAACCGTTAGGTAACTAGCTAGCTACCTAGCTTAAAAACTAGCTTAAATACTTTGCTGTGTAGCTAGCTAGCTTACTTAACCAACTAGATAACTAGTTAGCTTGCTCGTTATCTAACGTACTAGCTAGCTGACTTAATCATCCGACTTAACTCCTTAGCTAATGAGCTTCCTAGGTGGCTCAAGCAGCTGACTTAACCCATTAGCTAACTAGTTAGCAAGCTGACACAGGCAGCTGACTTAACTTGTTAGCTCACTTGCTAGCTAACCTACTCAACCAACTGACCCAACCCGCTTGATAACAAGCTAGCTAGATGTCAACCAGCTAACTTAACCAGTTAATTAACTAGCTAACTACCTGACTCAACCTGGTGTATTAAACCGTTAGCTAACTTGCTAGCTAGCTGTTTTAATCAGCTGACTTAATTAGAGAGCTGACATAACTAGGTGAATTAGGAAGGTGACTTAACTACTTAGGTAGCTAACTTAATTGGCCGACTTAACTAGTTATCTATTTGACTTAAATACCTGAATTAAATAGTTAGCTAACTATTTAACTAGCTGAATAACTAGCTGACATAACTAATTAGCAAACTATTTAGGTAGCAGACTGAACTAGCTGACTTATATATTTAGCTAACTAGTGAGGTAGCTAACTTAGCTAGCTGACTTAGCTAGCTAGCTGGTTAGCTAGCTGACTTAGGTAGCTGACTTAACTTGTTAGCTCACTTGCTAGCTAACCTACCCAACCAGCTGACCCAACCCGCTGGATAACAAGCTAGCTAGATGTCAACCAGCTAACTTAACCAGTTAATTAACTAGCTAACTACCTGACTCAACCTGGTGTATTAAACCGTTAGCCAACTTGCTAGCTAGCTGTCTTAAT
>NW_007261204.1:3295-9528 GCF_000164805.1 Carlito syrichta
TGACTTAACTACTTAGGTAGCTAACTTAATTGGCCGACTTAACTAGTTATCTATTTGACTTAAATACCTGAATTAAATAGTTAGTTAACTATTTAACTAGCTGAGTAACTAGCTGACATAACTAATTAGCAAACTATTTAGGTAGCAGACTAAAGTAGCTGACATATATTTAGCTAACTAGTGAGCTAGCTAACTTAGCTAGCTGACTTAGCTAGCTAGCTGGTTAGCTAGTTGACTTAGGTAGCTGACTTAACTAGTTGGCTAAGAGATAACTAACTGACTTAATGAGTTGGTTAACGAGTTAGCTACCTGTTTTAACTAGTGGGGAATCTAGTTAACTATCTCACTTAACTAGTGTTTAATGGGTTAGCTAGGTCACTTAACTTGTGGGTTGATGAGTCGGCAGAATAGTTAGCTGTTTTAACACGTTGGCTGACTACACAACCAAATTGTTACCTCCCTTAACAATTTGGCCTACTAGTTGGCAGACTAGTTAGCTGGGTTACATAGTTGACTGACTAGTTTGCCCACAAGTCAGCTCTGTTAACTTGTTGGATGGCTGGTGGACGGACCTAACTAGTCGGCCAATTAGTAGGCCGATTACTTAGATAGCCTAACTTCTCGGCGACTAATTAGCTGAGCTAACTTTTTGGCTGACAAGTTGGCCGACTATTCGGCCAACTGGTTAGCTGACTTAACTGGTTGGCTGGCTAGGCAGCCGACTGGTTAGCTGATTTAACTAGTTGGCTGGCGAGGGAGCTGACAGGTGAGCTGATTTAACTCATTTTCCAGTGTTTGATCTCACAGGTCAGCTGACATAACTTGTCACCAGGTGAGTGAGTCGACTCGTCAGCTGACTTAACTATACGACTGGCGAGTGAACTGACTGGTCAGCTGACTTTAGTCAACTGACTATTGAGCCGACTGGTCAGAGGACTTAACTAGTTGGCCGACCAGTGAGCCAACAAGTGAGTGGAATTAACTAGTCGACCAAAGAGTGAGGAAACAGGCGAGTCACCTTAACTATTCAGCTGGCATGTGAGTCGACAGGTGAGATGACTTAACTAGTCGGCTGGAGAGTAAGCAGACTAGCTAGCTAACCTGTTGTCCTGTGAGAGAGCCAACAAGTTAGTTGACCTGTTGGCTGGCGATGGAGCCGACTAGTTTGCTGACTGGTTGTCAGGCAAGGGAGCCAACTAGTTAGCTGAGGTGATGGAAAGGGAGCGATCCCACTAGTTAGATGACCTGCTAGCTGAGTTTCTAGCCAACTAGTTAGCTAAGTAACTAGCTGATTTGCTAGCTAACTTAACTAGCTAGCAGATTAGCTAGCTGGCCATCTAGCTGACATAACTTGATACCTAACAAGATATCTAGCTGTCTAGATAGCTGACTTAACTAGCTAGATAACTGGCTAGTTAGCTGGATAGCTGACTTAACTATCTAGTTGACCAGCTAGCTAGCTGACTAGCAAGTTGACTAGCTAGCTGACATAACTAGCTAACTGAATAGTTAGCTGTCTTGCCAGCTGACTTAGCTAGCTAGCTGGATTGCTAGCTGACTTAAGTAGTTGACTAGCAAGTTGGCTGGATATCTGGCTAGCCAGCTGACTTAACCAGCTACACTGCAAGTGATCTGGCTTAACTAGTTATCTACCTGGCTGTTATCTGGCTAGGGAGCCAGCTAGCCAGCTAGCAGGCTGGCAACCTGGCTAGCCAGCTGCCCGAATTAGTTGGATAGCCAGCCGGCTTAAATAGCCAGGCACCCTAATGATCTGGTGGCTAGCCAGCTCGCTTAACTAGCTAGCCACCTACCTAACAAGCCTGTTAACCAACCAGCTTAACTTGCCAATGACCTAGATAGCCAGCCGACTAACTCGCTGACTTAACTAGCAGACTTAACTAGATAGCCATTTGGCTGGCCAGCTGGCTTAACTAGGTAGCCACCTAGCTAGCCAGTTGTCTAGCCAGCTCACTTAACTCACTGACTTATCTAGGTAGCCAGCAGGCTAGCCAGCTGACTCAATTAGCTAGTTATATAACTCGCCAGTTGGCTAGTCAGCTGAATTTACTAGCTGATTTAACAAGGTAACCAGCGGGCTAGTCAGCTGACTAAAGTAGGGAGCTACCAAGCTATCCAGTTGGTTAGCCATTGAATTAATTATCTGACTTAACCAGCTAGCCAGCTGGTTAGCCTGCTGACAAAACTAGCTGACATAACAATTTAGCCAACTGAGTAGCGAACTGAAATAACTAGCTGAGAACACTAGTTAGCCTGGTGGCTAGCCAGCTGACATACCAATCTAGAAACCTAGCTAGCCAGCTGGGAATCGAGATCAATTAAGTAGCTGACTTAAATAATTAGCCAGCTGGTTAGCCACCTGACTTAACTAGTTTGCTACCTAGCTAGTCAGCTGGGAAGACAGTTGACTTATCTTGTTGACTGAAATAGCTGGCCTGCTTGCTAGTCAGCTGAATTTATTAGCTTGCTAGATAGCTAGCCAGCTGGCTAGACAGCTGACTAAAGTAGGGAGCTACCTAGCTAGCCAGTTGGTTAACCACTTGAATTAATTAGCTGACTTAACCAGTTAGCCAGCTGGTTAGCCCACTGACTCAACTAGCTGACATAACAATTTAGCCAACTGAGTAGTGAACTGAAATATCTAGCTGAGAACACTAGTTAGCCTGGTGGCTAGCCAGCTGACATACCAATCTAGAAACCTAGCCAGCCAGCTGGGAATCGAGATCAATTAAGTAGCTGACTTAAATAACTAGCCAGCTGGTTAGCCAACTGACTTAACTAGTTTGCTACCTAGCTAGTCAGCTGGGAAGCCAGTTGACTTATCATGTTGACTAAAATAGCTGGCCTGCTTGCTAGTCAGCTGAATTTATTAGCTTGCTAGATAGCTAGCCAGCTGGCTAGACAGCTGACTTAACTAGGTGACTTAACTAGATATCCAGCTGTCTATCCAGCTGATTTAAGTAGCAAGCTACCTAGCTAGCCAGCAGGCTAGCCAGCTGACTTAACTATTTGACTTAACTAGTTAACCAGGTTCCTGGACAGCTGACCTAACTAGCTAGCTACTTAGCTAGCCAGCTATGTAGCCAGCTGACTTAACTAGGTTACTTGACTAGCTAGCCATCTGGCTTGACAGCTGACATAACTAGCTAGCTACCCAGCTAGCCAGATGTCTAGCCAGCTGACTTAACTATGTTATTTAACTAACTAGCCATCTTAATAGTAGGCTTACATAACTGCATAACTACCTAGTTTGCCAGCTGGATAGCCAGTTGACTTAACTAGTTTGTTACCTACATATCTCGCAGGCTTGCCAGCTGACGTAACTTCCTACCATTCTAGCTAACCAGTTGCTAAGCGAGCTGACTTAACTAGGTGACTTATCTAGCTAGCCAGCTAGCTAGTCAGCTGACTTAACTAGCTAGCTACAAAGCTAGGCAGGTGGCTAGCCAGCTGACTTCGCTTGTTGACATACCTAGCTAGCCAGCTGACATAACTAGCTGACTTAACTCTCTAGCTACCTAGCAAACCAGCTGACTTTACTAGCTGAAATAACTAGCTAGCATCGTAGTTAGCTATCTAGCTAGCTGACTTAACTAGCTGACTTAGCTAGCTAGCCAACTGACATAACTAGCTGAATTAACTAGATTGCTGCCTAGCTAGCCAGTTGACTTTACTAGCTAAAATAACTAGCCAGACAGCTGTCTAGCCATCACAATTAACTATCTTTTTAAGCAGCTAGTGAGCTGGCTAGCCAACTGACAATGAGGTGACTTAACTCATTAGCTAGCTGGCTTGCTAACTGACTTAACTAACTGGCATCACTAGATAGCTATGTGGTTAGCCAGCTGACTTAACTAGTTAGGTACCCATGTATAACACGGCTTACCAGCTGACTTAACTAGCTGATATAAAGTAGCCAGCTGGCCAGATAACAGACTTATCTAGCTAGCTATCCTACTAATCAGCTGGCTAACCAGCTGACTTAACTAACTGACTTAAGTAGCTAGGCTGCTGACAAGTATCTGAGTTAACTAGGTAGCTGCCTACCTAGCCAACTGACATAACTAGCTGATTTAACTAGGTAGCTACCAAGCTAGCTACTTATTCCTAGTAGACTTAGATAGCTGACTTAAGTTAGCTCATTGACATATCTAGCTGACTTAATCAGCTAGTTTCCTATAGCCAGCTGACTTAAGTAGCTGAAATATCTAGTGAGCCAGATTGCTGCCCATCTTATTTAAATAGCTTTTTAACTAGCTAGCCAGCTGGCTTGACAACTGACTTAACATGCTGATTTAACTAGCTACACAGCCTGTTAGCCAGCTGAATAAACTAGCTGACTTAACCAGTTGGCCAGCTGGACAGTCAGCTGACTTAATTGCCTAGCTATCTAGCTAGCCAGTAGCCTAGCCAGCTGACTTAACTAGCTGACTTAATGAAGTAGTCAGCTGGCTAGCCATCAAACTTAACTAGCTTACTACCTACCTAGACAGCTGGATAGCCAGCTGACTTAACTAGCTGATATAACTAGATAGACTAATGGTAAGCAAACTGATTTAACTAGCTATGTACCTACATAGACCGCTGGCTTGCCTGCTGACTTAACTACCTAACTACCTAGCTAACTAGCACGCAAATGAGCTGACTTAATTAGGTGAATTAACTAGCTAGCCACCTGGCTAGCCAGCTGACTTAACTATATAGCTAACATCATTGGAAGATGGCTAGCCAGCTGATTTAAATAACTGACTTAACCAGATAGCCAGCAGACTTAACTAGCTGACTTAACTAGCTAGCTACATAGTTCTCCAGCTGAGATAACTAGTTGATTTAACTAGCTAGCTACCAAGCTCGCCAGCTGGCTGGTAACTGACTTAACTATCTGACATAATTAGCTAGCCAGCTGGATGACCAACTGAATTAACTAGCTGATTTAACCAACTAACCAGCTAACTAGTCAGCTGACTTAACTAGCTAGCTATGTAGCCAGCAAGCTGGGAAGCCAGCTGAATTATATAGCTGACTTAACTAGCTAGCCAGCTGTCTAGCCAACTGATTTAACTAGTTTACTACCTATCCAGCCATCTGCCTAAGATCTGACTTAACTAGTTGACTTAATCAGGTAGCCAGCTGTCTAGCAGACTGACTTAACTTCCTAGCTACCTAGATAGTCAGCTGGATAGCAGCTGACTTAACTAGCTAGCTACCTACATAGCCTGCTGTCTTGTCAGGTGACTTAACTACCTAGCTACCTAGTTATCCAGCTTGCTAGTGAGCTGACTTAACAAGGTTACATAACTAGCTAGCTAACTTGCTAGCCAATTGACTTAATTAGCTAGCTACACAGCTAGGCAGCTGATTATCCAGGTGAGATAACTCACCAACTTAACTAGCTAGCAAGCTGACTTAACTAGCTGAATTAACCAGCTAGCTTCCTAGCTAGCCAGCTGGCTTAACTAGCTGGCTCAACTAGCTAGCTACCTAGCTATCTAGCTAGCTAGTCAGCTTACATAACTAGTTGACTTACCTAGCTTGCTACCTGGCATAACTAGCTGACATATAGCTAACTTCCTAGCTAGCCAGCAGATTTAACTAGCTGAAATAACTAGCTGGCCAGATGGATAACTATCTGACTTGACTAGCTGTTTATCTAGCTAACCAACTAGATAGCCAACAGACTTAATGAGCTGTCTTAACTAGCTAGCCAACTGGTTGCCAGCTGACTTAAATAGCTTACTTAAACAGTTAGTCAGCTGCCTAGCCAGCTGACTTACCCAGCTGACTTAAGCTAGCAAGCTGTGTAGCCAGCTCATTTAACTAGCCAGGCACCTACCTAGCCAGCAGGCTAACCAGCTGACTTAACTAGCTGACTTGAACAGCTAGCCTGCTGTCTAGCAAGCTGACTTAACTAGCTAGTTGACTAATTAGAAAGCTGACTAGACCAGCTGACTAAATTAGATTAGTTAACCAGCTAGACAGTTGGCTAGCCAGCTGACTTAACTCACTGACATAACTAGCTAGCCAGGTAGCTATCAAGCTGACTTAACTAGCTAGCTGCCTACCTTGTCAGTTGGATTGCCAGCTCTTTTAACCAGTTGAATTAAACAGTTATCCAGCTGGTTAGCCAGCTAGCTTAACTACCTAGCTACATGGCTAGTCAGCTGACTTAATTAACTGGCTTAACTAGCTAGCTACCTAGCTAAGCCAGCTGACAT